>NC_073313.1:166653694-166736186 GCF_027595985.1 Sorex araneus
GCCCAGTACAAGGCCAACGCCCTCCCCGCTGTGCTATCGCTCGGGCCTCCATGCCAGCGACCTTTGGCTTCCTGAACTTGCTTCCTCTTCCCTGCAGGGGGGGTCTGAGGCCCCCTGGGGGGGGCCCCCGTGAGGTCCCTCTGGCCCCGCCTCTCCCTCTCTGGGCTGGGCCCAAACCTCACTTCCTGCCCCGGCGGAGACCAGCGAGCCGCTCTGCAGACTCAGCCTCCCCGGACCCTGGCTGCAGACGCCCCACACTCGGACTTCGTCCCCGGGTTTCATCATTAATGAGCAGGCCCCGGGGACGGGAGGGTCTCTCGGTCCTTTCTGCGGCCTCCGAGTCACCGTCCACCGCTCCATGGCCTCCGCCCAGAAGCCGCTGCAAGGCCTGGTGGCCGCCACCCTCACGCCCATGACGGAGCTCGGGTAACTGTCCCGGAGACCCGCCGAGGTCCGGCCCCCTCCCCCCCCCCCGGGGGTCTGTCACTCCACCTTAGAGAGCAGGTCCGGAGCTGGGAAAACAGGGCTGGTGGGACTCAGGCCTGGAGGGTGGGGAGCAGGTGTGTCCTCTTGAAAGTCACCCCTGGCCTGAATTTAGTGACTCGGCTGACGGTGCTCCAGGGGCCAGATAGCCCAGCGGGGAGGGCGTTGGCCTGGCACGCGGCCGACTTGGGTTCGATCCTCGGTATTCCATAGGGTCCCCCGAGCACCGCCAGGAGTGATTCCTGAGTGCAGAGCCGGGAGTCAGCCCTGAGCATTGTTGGGTGGGACCCCCTAAAAATAAAGCAAAATAATAATAATAATAAATAGGGAAAGAGAAAGAGGGAGAGAGGGAGAAAGAGAAGGAGAGGGAGAGAGAAAGGAGGAGGGAGAGAGAGGGCAAGAGAGGAAGAAGGAGAGAAAAAGAGAGAAAGGGGGGCCGGAGTGATAGCACAGCGGGTAGGGCGTTTGCCTTGCACGCGGCCGACCTGGGTTCGATCCCCGGCATCCCATATGGTCCCCAAGCACCGCCAGGAGTAATTCCTGAGTGCAAAGCCAGGACTAACCCTGAGCATCGCTGGGTGTGACCCAAAAAGCAAAAAAAAAAAAGAAAAAGAGAGAAAGAAAAAGAGAGAAGGCCGGAGTAATAGTCAAGTAGGGAGGGCGTTGGCCTGGCACGCGGCCGACCCGGGTTCGATCCCCGGCATCGCATAGGGTCCCCCGAGCACTGCCAGGAGTGATTCCTGAGTGCAGGGCCGGGAGTAACCCCTGTGTAAGGCCGGTGTAACCCCCCACCAAAATAAATAAATAAATAAACTGTGAATTAATTGCTTATTAAAAAAAGAGAGGGAGAGAGGGAGAAAGAGAAGGAGAGGGAGAGAGAAAGAAGGAGGGAGAGAGAGGGCAAGAGAGGAAGGGAGAAAGAGAGAAGGCCGGAGTTATAGCGCAGAGGGGAGGGCGTTTGACTTCCACGCAGCCGACCCGGGTTCTATCCCCGGCATCCCATAGGGTCCCCCGAGCACCGCCAGGAGTGATTCCTGAGTGCAGAGCCGGGAGTCAGCCCTGAGCATCGCCGTGTGGGACCCAAAAAGAAAAACAGACAAAAAAAAAAAAATCGCACTGGCCCAGGACTCATCCAAGACTTGCTGAGACGGCAAGTGGGTTCCTCAATCAGTGCTCAAACACGCATCTGGATCCGAGTCAGTGCTTTCTGCGTGTCCCCTTCCTGCAGGGCAGCTGAGGACAGACTCGTGACCTCCTGAGCCCGCAGGACCCACTTCCGGGGCGGTGGGGGGTGTTTGCAGAACCCACTGGGCCAGCCGGCGGCTGCCCTGTTAACCTTCCCACCAGCTCTGACTGCAAGTGGCTCTGCAGAGAGTTTGTACCCCGGGCTCAATCCCAAATGCTCAAGGCGTGGGTTCGATCCCTGGTGCCTCAAGGTCCACTGGCCACAAAGCACGGAGTAGCCCTGAGCACTGTTGAGTGGAGCCTGATAACCCAGAGGGGAAAACGGAAGCATCTTTTTTCTATTTTTTTATTTTATTTTTTTTTTTTGCTTTTTGGGTCCCACCCGGCGATGCTCAGGGCTGACTCCTGGCTCTGCACTCAGGAATCACTCCTGGCAGTGCTCGGGGGACCCTAGGGGATGCTGGGAATCAAACCCGAGTCGGCCACGTGCAAGGCAAACACACTCCCTGCTGTGCTATCGCTCTGGCCACTAGAATGTTTTTTTTTTTTTTTGCTTTTTGGGTCACACCAGGCGATGCACAGGGGTCACTCCTGGCTCATGCACTCAGGAATCATCCCTGGCGGTGCTCAGGGGACCATATGGGATGCTGGGATTCGAACCCGGGTCAGCCGCGTGCAAGGCAAACGCCCTACCCGCTGTGCTATCACTCCAGCCCCTAGAATGTTATTTTTGTTCTTTTTTTTTTTTTTTTGGCTTGGGGGCCACACCCTGCTGTGTTCAGAGCTTCCTCCTGACTCTGTGCTCAATAAAAGCTGAGCAATAGCACAGCGGGGAGGGTGTTTGCGTTGCATACAGCTGATGCGGGTTCGATCCCCAGCATCCCATAGGGTCCCCCGAGCACCGCCAGGAGTGATTCCTGAGTGCAGAGCCAGGAGTCAGCCCTGAGCATCACCAGGTGGGACCCCCCCCAAAAAAAAGAAAGAAAATAAAATTAATAAATACAAAAATTAATAAAAATACCAAGAAGGTCTGTGTGAACACACAGGCACAAGCTGGCCAAGTGAAACAGTCAAAATATTCATGTTCCCGGGGCTGGAGCGACAGCACAATGGGGAGGGCGTTGGCCTGGCATGCGGCTGACCCAGGTTCGATCCCTGGCATCCCCTAGCGTCCCCCGAGCACCGCCAGGAGTGATTCCTGAGTGCAGAGCCAGGAGTCAGCCCTGAGCATCGCCGGGTGGGACCCAAAGAGCTAAAATAAAATAAATAAAATAAAATAAAATAAATAAATAAATAAATAAATAAAATAAAATGTTCCCCATCTTTGTCCCGCGCCCGCCCAGAGAGGTGGACACCCGCGTCATTGGCCGCTACGTGGATTATCTCGTCGAGGAGCAGGGCGTGAAGAGCGTGTTCGGTGAGTGGCCCTCGGAGCTTGTCCTTCGGGGCCTGGGAGAGGCCCAGAGCACAGAGCCAGGAGTCCAGCCTGGCCATGCCCTCTCTGTTGCTCTTCCCGCCCCAGTGAACGGCACCACGGGAGAGGGACTGTCTCTGAGCCTGGCAGAGCGCCGCCTGGTGGCCGAGGAGTGGGTGACACAGGGGAAGAACAAGTGAGTCCAGCTCCCCACCCCCCACCCCACCCCGGGGTCCCCTTCCCGGCTCTCTGGAAGGTTCTGAGCCCTCCACGTGCTGCCTGGAGCTTGGTCCCTGCGGCTGGGGTCTTGCAAAACCATCTTCAAGCCCCCCGGGGGTAGGGGGTGTCGCTCACGAGCGCCCCCTAGTGGTGGGGTGGAAGGAAGGCGGTTTTCCCTGGGGCAGGTTTAGGGGGGTCGTGCAGGAATAGGGGGATGGAGGCGCCCTCTGGTCCCCCAAAACACCACCAGGGGACCCCCTGATGGCCCCAGCACTGCTTAATGCCCAGTCAAGCATCAATAGAAGAGACGCCCTAGACCCCCGTTTTCCCCCCAGAACACTGGACCAAAGGGCTGGTAGGGGGGTTAGGACCCCTGCCTGGCATGTGGCCGGCCCTGGGTTTGATCCTTGGCACCATACAGGGCGCCCTGAGCAGCCCCCGGGAAGCGGTTCCTTATTAGAAATAAGCAAAGAGGGGGCCGGTGCGATAGCACAGCGGGGAGGGCATTGGCCTGGCACGTGGCTGACCCGGGTTCGATCCCCGGCATCCCCTAGGGTCCCCCAAGCACCGCCAGGAATGATTCCTGAGTGCAGAGCCGGGAGTCAGCCCTGAGCATCGCCGGGTGGGACCCAAAAGCAAAATAATTATAATAATAATAATAAGCAAAGCCATGTCCCAACTAAACTGAGCCCTCCTAGGTGGGGGTGAATCACCTTGAAATGAATGGACAGAAATTAGGGTGGGTGGGTGGGGAGCAGGGGGGGCGGGGAGGAGGCTGCGGAGGGGGGCTCTGGTCCCTAAACTTGAAGGTCAGCCCCTCTGTGTTCCGCTTTGCAGGTTGGACCAAGTGGTCGTTCACGTGGGCGCCCTGAGCCTGAGGGAGTCCCAGGAACTGGTGTGTGTGGGGGGCGGGTGGGGTGAGGGGGCTTCTGCTGGAGGCCCCGGGCGGGGTGGGGGTGGGGCCCGTTTTGGGTTTTTTTTTAACCTTTTTATTGAATCACCTTGAGACAGACCCTTACAGAGCTGTTCGTGGTCGGGTGTGAGTCCTACAGGGTTTCAACACCCGTCCCTCCACTGGGGCACATTTCCCAGCACCAGAGTCCCCAGGGTCCCTCCCGTCACCCCCCACCCCTGCCTCTCCCTCTCCCTCTCCCCTCCCTCTCCTTCTCCCCTCCCTCTCCCTCTGTCCCTCTCTCTCCCTTCCTCCCTCCTTCCTCATTCTCTCTCTTCTTCTCTCTCTTTTTCTCTCTCTCCCTCTTTCTCTCTCCCCCCTCTCTCTTCCTCTCTATTCCCTCTCTCCCTCTCTCTCCCTCCCTCCCTCTCTCTCCCCTCTCCTCTCTCTCTCCCTCTCTCTCCTTTTGGTCATTGTGGCTTGCAATACCAATACTGAAATCAATCAAGAATATCCCTTGGGGGCTGGAGTGATAGCACAGCGGGGAGGGCATTTGCCTTGCACACAACCGGCTGACCCGGGTTCAATTCCCAGCATCCCATAGGGTCCCCTGAGCACTTCCAGGAATCATTCCTGAGTGTATGAGCCAGGAGCAACCCCTGAGCATTGCAGGATGTGACTCAAAAAGCAAAAAAAAAAAAAAAAAAAGAATATCCCTTTACCTTTTGGGGACCCCATTTTTATGCAGAAGGTCAAGTCAATTCTCATTTCTGTTCTTCACTGGCTGTCATGTTGGAGATCAGGCCCGTGGCTCAGAGCAATAAGGAAGAGCTGGAGAGAGAGACAGACAGAGTCAGAGAGAGAGAGAGAGAGAGAGAGAGAGAGAGAGAGAGAGAGAGAGAGAGAGAGAGAGAGAGAGAGAGAGTCAAGTCTTCGAGGATAGCAGAAGCATGTGGCAACCTCTATTGCCCAGAATAAAAAGACTGGTTCCTCCGTGGCCCTAAAGCACCCTGGAAAGTGGGTTCAGAGCATAAAGAACTGAGGCCGGAGCCATAGCACAGCTGGGGAGGGCGTTTATCTCGCACGAGGCTGACCCGGGTTCGATCCCCGGCTTCCCCTACGGTCCCCCGAGCACCGCCAGGAGTGATTCCTGAGTGCAGAGCCAGGAGTCAGCCCTGAACATCGCCAGGTGGAATCTAAAGCCTAAAGAAATAAATAAATTTAAGAGTCACCTTTTAAAAAGGATTGGCCCAGGAGTGCGAGAAAACAGCTGAAATGCTAAGTCCCAAATAGAGTATTTCGAGGGTCTTTTGTCCTAGGTATAGTCTGTGCGGCCGGAAGAGGAGGGGTCGGGGAAGGGTTTGAGCTGGGTTCAATTCCTGGCACCCCAGAATCAGAAAAGGCTTGGTCCCAAATACTCTCAGGACCCAAAGAACCTTCTCGTTCCTACGTTTATTTTTTGGGGGGGGCAGTGGAGTTGGGTCCCACCTGGCGATGCTCAGGGCTGACTCCTGGCTCTGCACTCAGGAATCACTCCTGGAGGTGCTCGGGGGACCCTATGGGATGCTGGGAATCGAACCCGGGTCGGCCGCCTGCCAGGCCAATGCCCTCCCCACTGTGCTCTCGCTCCGGCTTCTCCTTGCAGCATGTTTTCCTGAGTTTCGTGCCCCTCGTCAACAAGCTCAGGGACCCCCAGACAGGGTGGGAGCGTGGGGTGGCTCCAAGCCGTGGTCACCACTGTTGGCGGCTGGAGTGAAGAAGGCAGAGTGTGACGTGGGGACTCTCTGAGCATCATTTCTTCTTTCATTTCTTCTCTTACAGGCTCGACATGCAGCTGCCATCGGGGCTGACGGCATCGCGGTCATGGCCCCTTTCTTCCTCAAGCCCAGGAGCAAAGGTACCTGCGCACGGGGCCCCTTCCTCTGGCCTTTCTTCAGAGGATTTCACAACTCTCAGGGCCGGAGCGATAGCCCAGCGGGGAGGGCGTTGACCCAGGTTCGATCCCCCGAGCACCGCCAGGAGTGATTCCTGAGTTCAGAGCCAGGAGTCAGCCCTGAGCACTGCCGGGTGGGACACCCCCTCTAAAAAAAAGAGAAAGAAAAAAAATGGGTCTGGGGAGATAGCACAGTGGTTAGGGCCTTTGCTGTGCATGTAGCCAACCTGGGTTAAGTTCCTGGTACCCCCTAGTGTTCCCCTGAGCCTGCCAAGGGCAGTCGGGCATCTCCCCTCCCCCTCTCCCCGCAGATGCTCTGGTGAGCTTCCTGGAGGAGGTGGCCTCCGCGGCACCCACGCTGCCCTTCTACTACTACCATATTCCAGCCATCACCGGGGTGAAGAGTAAGTCTGACGCCCCCTCCTGCCCCCCGACCCGCTCCTCAGCCCGCCGTGCTGAAACACCCGGGCGCCCTCCCACCCCACCCCACTCCACTCATCAAGAACATTGTGTTTATTTTTGGGTTTGTTTTTGGTGCTATTTGGGTCCCACCCGGCGATGCTCAGGGCTGACTCCCGGCTCTGTGCTCAGGGATCACTCCTGGCGGTGCTCGGGGGACTCTATAGGATGCCGAGGATCAAACCCGGGTCGACCGCGTGCCAGGCCACACCCTCTCCCCGTGCTATCACTCCAGCCCCAAGAAGATTGTCTGTTTGGGACCCCCACCCAGCAGTGCTCAGGGATTGCTCCTGGCTCGGTACTCAGGAATCCAGGGATCCAACCCAGGTCAGCCACCTACAAGGCAAACGGCCTGCCTGCTCTTCCATTTCCCAGAAAACTGCTGGCATTCGATGAAATATTTTAGATTTTTGTTTTTGATTTGCTTTTGGGGAGGGGGTCCCACCCGGCGATGCTCAGGGCTGACTCCCGGCTCTGCACTCAGGAATCACTCCTGGCGGTGCTCGGGGGACCCTATGGGATGCCAGGGATCGAACCCAAGTCGGCCACGTGCCAGGCCAACGCCCTCCCTGCTGTGCTATCACTCTGGCACCTCAATGGAACCTTTTAGATTGGTTTTTTTTTTAAGCCCCATTTCTGGGCAGGAGAGATCACTGGAGGGTTAAGGCACTGGCCTTGCAGGTGGCACACCCAGTCTGACGTCCAGCACCCTCTCTGGTCCCTTGGACAGCACTAGGAGTGACCTCAGGAGCATCCCCTGACGAGGCTGGAGCCATAGCCCAGCGGGGAGGGCGTTGGCCTGGCATGCGGCCGACCCAAGTTCGATCCCCAGCATCCCATAGGGTCCCCCGAGCACCGCCAGGAGTGATTCCTGAGTGCAGAGCCGGGAGTCAGCCCTGAGCATCGCTGGGTGGGACCCAAAAAGCAAAAAAAGAAAAACGAGAAGACACCGATTAGTGGCGAGGCGCACGGTTGGCACGGGGGAAGCCCTGGGGATCGATCCCGGTCACTGCCTGGTCCCCAATGTGGCAGAAACAGACAGAAAAGTGGGGGTGGGGGAGTGGAGGGTGTTTGGTCCTCAGGGCTGGGTGAATTGAGCACTGCAAGGGAGCAGGCTTTGAAGCGCCAGGATTCGGGCTCAGGGGGTGCCCGGCGGCCCCCAGCTGCCCTCGGAGGTTCTAGAAACTGCCGCGTGGCCGTCCCGGGCCGAGGGGATTCACGAGTCCCCACTCCGGGCAGTTCGTGCCGAGTCCCTGCTGGACGGGATCCAGGAGAGGGTCCCCAGCTTCCAGGGGCTGAAATTCAGCGACACAGACCTCCTGGACTTCGGGCAGTGCGTGGACCAGAACCAGAACCAGAACCAGCGCCTGGCCCTCCTGTTCGGGGTGGATGAGGTGGGTGCCTGCCGCCCCCCTTCCCGGCTCGGCCCGTGTCTTCCCGACCCCGGCCCGCCCGCCTGAACCTTCTCTCTGTTCCCCGGCAGCAATTGCTGAGCGCCCTGATGCTGGGGGCCACCGGAGCAGTGGGCAGGTGAGCCGGACACGTGCACACATGCATGCACACACGCACATGCACACACATGCACACACGCATACACGTGCACACATATGCACACGCACACATGCACACGTGCACACACATACATGTGCACGCACATGCACACACATGCACACGCATACACGTGCACACACATGCACACGCACACATGCACACACACATGCATACACATGCACGCACATGCGCACACACGCACAGAGCAGAATTGCATGGAGCACGCCGGGTGCATGTGGGGACCCTGGAGTTTAGGTTCTCGACCTCAAAGCTGCTTCAGCCCAGAGCTGCCTCCACCCCCCTTTGAACCTCATGGCCAGATTCTTCCCTTTCTTCTTTTTTTTTTAATTATTATTTTTATTTTTGGGTCCCACCCGGCAATGCTCAGGGCTGACTCCCGGCTCTGCACTCAGGAATCACTCCTGGCGGTGCTCAGGGGACCCTATGGGATGCCGGGGATCGAACCCGGGTCGGCCGCGTGCCAGGCCAGCGCCCTCCCGGCTGTGCTCACCCTCCAGCCCCGAGATTCTCTCCTTTCTCTCTGTTTTATGTTGCCGCCAGCTCAAGTTCGCCCCCTAGAGGGAGAAGCGGGAGGGGTGTCTGGATAGAGCTTCCTCGCTGACCTCTGACCCCGGGTCCTCTCGTCCACCCAGCACCTATAACTACCTGGGGAAGCAGACCAACCAGATGGTGGAGGCTTTCCAGCGGAAGGATTTCTCCTCTGCACAGAATTACCAGGTTCTTTTCCTTCTTTCTTTTGAATTAAAAAAAAAATTGTTGGGGGCTGGAGTGATAGCACAGCGGGGAGGGCGTTTGCCTTGCATGCAGCCAACCCGGGTTCGATCCCCAGCATCCAATAGGGTCCCCAGAGCCTTGCACGCGGCCGACCCGGGTTCGATTCCCAGCATCCCATATGGTCCCCCAGCACTGCCAGGGGTAATTCCTGAGTGTAGAGCCAGGAGTAACCCCTGAGCATCCTGGGTGTGACCCAAAAAGCAAAAAAAAAAAAAAGAAAAGAAAAAAGAAAGAAAGAAAGAAATTAGTTGTTCTTCATTTCATCACCGTGAATTACCGAGTTACTCATGTTTGGGTTTCACGCACAGGCTGTGCCAACTCCACCCCCCTCCACCAGGTGATTTGCTGTTCCCGGCCTTTTTTCCCCTTCTACCCATGGCGTATTTAATATGCCAAACAAACACAGTCACAACAAGTCTCGCAATGGAGACGTGACTGGTGCCCGCTCGAGCACATCGATGAACAATGGGATGACAGTGCTACAGACAGTGCCTGGAAAAAAATTCTTTCTCGGGGGCTGGAGCGATAGCACAGCAGGTAGGGCGTTTGCCTTGCACTCGACCTACCTGGGTTCGATTCCCAGCATCCCATATGGTCCCCTGAGCACCGCCATGAGTGCAGAGCCAGGAGTGACCCCTGTGCATCACCAGGTGTGACCTAAAAGGCAAAAGCAAAAAAAAAAAAATTCTTTCTCTTCTCCAGTTCTCACAACTGGTCTCACATGATTCGTCTCTCAGGGCTGCAATCATAGTCATGTAGGAAGGACATTTGCAGAGTTTGACGCTAATCAGTCTGGGAGAAGCTCGAGGCCTCCTGTGTAAGAACCCCAGGCCTAGCACACCGCTGGGAGGGACCCCAGAGTAGCCCTGAGCATCACTGCGTGTGGCCCCCAAACTGAAAAAATAATACTGCAGAGAAACAAAATCCATTCCACATCACTTTTTTTCTTTTTGGTCCCACCCGGTGATGCACAGGGGTTCCTCCTGGCTCTGCACTGAGGAATTACCCCTGGTGGTGCTCAGGGGACCCTATGGGATGCTGGGAATCGAACCCAGGTCGGCCGAGTGCAAGGCAAATGCCCTCCCCGCTGTGCTATTGCTCCAGCCCCTACACATCACTTTTGATAATGCTTTTGTTATCTGCCTCGCTGACCTCTGACCCTGGGGTGCTCTCTTTCACCCAGCACCTATCGCTACCGGGGGAAGCAGACCAATCAGATGGTGGAGGCTTTGATAATGCTTTTTCTTCTTTTTTTTTTTTCTTTTTGGCTCGCACCCGGCGATGCTCAGGGCTGACTCCTGGCTCTGCACTCAGGAATCACTCCTGGCGGTGTTTGGGGGACCCTATGGGATGCTGGGGATCGAACCCGGGTCGGCCGCGTGCCAGGCGAACACCCTCCCTGCTGTGCCACATCCCCTACATCCCTTCTCCATCCCTCCACACCCCGAGGAAAATCAAGGGGCGGGAATTGAACCTCAGATTCTCCACCTCGGGGTACTGACTTCAACTTCCTCTGCTCTGTCCTAGTTTTGCATCCAGAGGTTTGTCAACTTCGTCGTCAAGCTGGGTAAGTTCCCTGCTCTGTCCCGGACCGTGGTGGCCGTCCCAGCTTCCCTGTCAACACTTTTTGTGTTTCAGTGATGTTCTCCTGTCAGGGGTAGGGGGTAGCACAGCTGGCTGGAAGGTGATGCCTGGGGTCCCATGGTCCTTAGCTTGGGAGGTCCACACAAAAAAAAAAATCTCTGGGGCTGTAGTGAGAGCACAGCGGGGAGGGCATTTGCCTTGCATGCAGTCGACCCTGGTTCAATCCCCGGCATCCCATAGGGTCCCCCGAGTAACTCAGGAATAATGATGGGTTTTCTTCTGTTTTTTTTTTTTTTCCTATTTGTTTTGGCTTTTTGGGTCCCACCCGGCGATGCGCTCAGGGATCACTCCTGGCGGTGCTCGGGATGCCGGGGATCGAGCCCAGGTGGGCCACGTGCAAGGCAAGCACCCTCCCTCCCCAAGTGCTGTTTCTTCGGCCCAAGGTCACGTCGCTTCTCGGGGACGTTTGCAGCCCTGGTGACTGGCCTCGTGTCTTATCTCCTCTAGGTTTTGGGGTGGCCCAGACCAAAGCAATCATGAGCCTGGTGTCAGGGATCCCCATGGGCCCCCCGCGGCTGCCCCTGCAAAGGGCCTCTCCCGAATTCATCCGTCTCGCCGAAGCCAAGCTGAAGAGCTTAGATTTCCTTCCTTCGGCGGGTGCCAAGGACGGAAGTGCAGAGGCCTGTGGCTAGCGGCTCTTTCTGGAAGCTATTTGCTCCCCCTGGTTCTTTTTCCCCACCGGAGCCTTACCCTAAGTCAATAAAAGTCTCATCAATCTGCATTTTACTTGTTTGCTTCTGGGTCTCTGGGCCACAGCCTGCAGCACTCAGGGGTCACTCCTGGAGGGAGTCGGGGGAGCAGGCGGGGTGCCAGGGGTTGAACCCCGCCTGGCCTTGCACAAGGCAAACCGCACCAACAAACACTCTGGTGCCTCAACACGCATTTGAAGTCCCGGCTATGATCCTGAATTATGTGAAGGGGCAAAAAGTCTGGACCGAGACACAAGCCCCAGGTCAGGCATTATTTCACAGAATCTTCCAGGTGAGGGAGGAAGTTTTTGCAATGTAAAGAGGAAATGAAGGGGCTGGAGCAAGAGCACAGCGGGGAGGGCAATGGCCTGGCACGCGGCCGACCCAAGTTTGATTCCCAGCATCCCATAGGGTCTCCTGAGCACCGCCAGGAGTGATTCCTGAGTGCAGAGCCAGGAGGAACCCCTGAGCATCACTGGGTGGGACCCAAAAAGAAAAAAAAAAAAGAGAGGAAATGAACTCTGTGAAACTGTGATTGATTTTGATTTTATCTGCCTTTTGTAGTTCCCATGATCTTCATCTCTGGTTTTTAATCCTTTTATTTATTTTGCTTTTGGGGTCACACCCGGTGATGCTCAGGGGTTCCTCCTGGCTCTGCACTCAGGAATTATCCCTGGTGGTGCTCAGGGGACTCTATGGGATGCTGGGAATCCAACCCGGGTCAGCCAGTGCAAGGCGAATGGCCTCCCCGCTGTGCTATCGCTCCAGCCCCTTTAATCCTATTTTTAAAGTTTACGCTTTGGGGCTGGAGTGATAGTACAGTGACAGTATGGGGAAGGGTGTTTACCTTGGACTCGGCCAACCCTGATTCTATCCCGGCGTCCCATAGGACCCCTGAGCCCCCCCCCCAGGTATAATCCCTACATACCACCAAGTGTGGCCCCCCAAAATGCATCCAACTTAAACTAATAAGATGACGATAATATCTCCTAACATCAATTAATAAATATTTGTTTGGGAAAATCTCAGATTTTATTGCAGACAAGTACAATAGTTTCGTGCCATATTTCATGACTCAATCTTTTTTTTTTTTTTTGGCTTTTTGGGTCCCACCCAGTGATACTCAGGGGTTCCTCCTGGCTGTGCACTCAGGAATCACTCCGGGTGGTGCTCGGGGGACCCTATGGGATGCCGGGGATTGAACCCAGGTCGGCCGCGTGCAGGGCAAACACCCTCCCCGCAGTGCTATCACTCTGGCCCCACATGACTCAGTCTTATGTGTCAAAATCTGGCCAGAGTTTAGCTCTAGAAAATCTAATTTTAGAGTGGGAGCAATAGTACAGGAGGGAGAAGGCTTGCCTGCCACGAGGCCCACCCAAGTTGCATCTGTGGCATCCTACATGATCCCCGAGCACTGCCAAGGAGTAATTTCTGAGTGCAGAGCCAAGAATAACCCCTGAGCATCATTCGGTGTGGCCCCAAAACAAACAAACCAAAAAGTCAGCTTTCAGAGTCTTTGCAGCATTTCCTCCCCTACACACTGCCTGAAGGGGAAAATCTGCTTCTATTTCCTTAACTGAAAGGGTGAGTTTTTCTCATAAAAGAGGAAAAGAGAAATTCAAAGTTTCACTTCTAGGGGCAGAAGAAAAGAAAAAAAATTTTTTTTATTTTATTTTCCCCTTACACTTTATATAAACGCGGTGGTTTACAAAATCGTACTAAGATGTGGTTCCCGGTCAAGCCTTCTGTGTTTATATTTTGCTAATCGAGATTGGTTGCCTCCTACAGTACGTCCCGTCCAATCTGGTGTGTCACAGCTGGTTTATTGGTGTTGTAGAGTTTGAGCACATTTGCTGCCACACAATCCAGGAAGTCTAAAATTTATGCTCCAGGAAGTCCAAAATTTATAAGGAAGCAATGCAAAAAATTTAAGCTGGAGGGGCTAAAGCGATAGCACAGCGGGGAGGGCGTTTGCCTTGCACGCGGCCGACCTGGGTCCGAAACCCAGCATCTCATAGGGTCCCCTGAGCACCACCAGAAGTGATTCCTGAGTGCAGAGCCAGGAGGAACCCCTGAGCATCACTGGGTGTGACCCCAAAAAGAAAAAATAATAATTGAATTAAACCAGGATTAGGTCTCTCTTTAACACTGCACATCTTCCGGCTGTTCCTTCTCCTGATGTGTCACTGGACAGATGACTCCCTGCTTACAAGGCCAGTACATGGGCACCTAAGTCCGCCTCTCCGTAGCCCAGGGTGTCAATTACCTGAGCGTTTCACTGCCCAGTCCGACAATTACCTGAGCATTTCACTGCCCAGTCAGTCAACTACCTGAGCGTCTCACTGCCCAGCGTTTCACTGTCCATTTCCTGGGCATCTCACTGCCAGCCTGTCCGTTTTCTCAGCGTTTCACTGCCCAGTGTGTCAATTACCTGAGCGTTTCACCGCCCAGTGTTTCACTTTCCATCTCCTGGGCGTTTCACTGCTGGCCTGCCCGTTTCCTCAGCCCAGTGTGCCAGTTACCTCAGCGTTTCACCGTCCAGTGCGTCAGTTACCTCAGGGTTTCACTGCCCAGTGTGCCAGTTACCTCAGCGTTTCACCGCCCAGCCTGTCAATTACCTCAGATTCCCCTAACTTCTCTTTCAGCAGAGGAAGAATCTTCAGATTCTCAACCGTTTTTCACTCAGTTTCTCTTTTACGTAAAGAATTAAAAAAAAAAAATCTGGCTGGGAATTGTGGAATAAAGCCTGGCGATGGACAATGCCAACTTCCCTCAGGTTGGCCCCCTGGCACTGCCCCTCTTGTCAAGCGCGATCCCCAAGTGCCCCGAGTGTGGGGTTCTTGCAAACTCTCCACACACAACCCCCCCCCCCCGGGCATTACTAAGGGAGCAGTTACTCGGGGAGCATTACTCGCTGAGGGAGGTGGGGGTCGAACCCGGGTCAGCCACGTGCAGGGCCAAGGCCCTCCCCCCAGTGCTCCTGGGGACGTCCAGGGCTTCCTCTGGCCGGGCTAGAGTGGCCTGTCCCCCTCCGCTAGGTTCCTGGGAAAACCTTTTTCCCCTCACGTGACAATCTTAAGCTTCTTTTTTTAACCTTCTTTTTGGGCCCCCCCCCCCCCCCGCCCCGACCCCCCCGACCATGCGCAAGGCTAGGGGGCGCTGCTCAGGCTGTGGTGCGGCTCGAACCCGCGTCACGCACGCGCAGAGCCCAGCAACGCCCCCCCCCCCCCCGCAGGCGGCCGCCACCTCCCGGGGCCCCCGACTTCCGCGCAGGGCATTCTGGGATGCTGGCGCCGCGCGCGCGCGCGTCTACCGGGCAACCCGCCTCCCCGGCCCCGCCCCTTCCCCGGGGCCAGCCGCCGCGCATGCGCCCGGCCGCCCCGGGGCCAGCCGCGCATGCGCCAGGCGCCGGACACGCCCCTCGGCGCCATTTCGCCGCCGCCGCCTCCATGCGAGTGGCGCCGCGCCGGCCTCTCCTGTCAGCGCGTGAGGAAAGGCCGCGCCGCCGCCGCCAGCCGCGCCCCGGGGCCGCGAGCAGCCGAGGTAAGGCCGAGGGGGCGGCGGCCGGCCGGGCCAGGGGCTCCGGGCGCGGCTCCGGGGGCAGCGCGCGGCGGCGGGTGGGGGCGCGGCGGCGGCGGCGGCAACCAGGCCTCTCCCCCCCACACTCGGTCCTCCCTGCCTCCCGCGCGCCCCCCACTCACCCCAGGGGCCGGGCCGCGTCTTGGGGTTGGTTGGGGTGGGGGCTGCTGAGGCGAGGGGCCGGCGTGACGTCACGCGCCCCGTGGCGTCGCGCGGGTCCCCGGGGTGGCGTCTGCGCATGCGCCGGGGCGCGCGCGCGTTCCCGCGCCCGGGGGACAATAGACGCGGCGGGGTTGGGGGGGCGTCGCCCCTCGGTGAGACACAGGGGCTGCGTGACGTCACGGCCGCCCCCCTCCGCCTCGGACGCGGTTTGCTGGGGGGGGGCGGCCCCTTCACCGAGCCACGTGGCGGGCGGCGTTGGGGCGCGTGATTCGCCCTAACGGTCCCGTCCCGGGGCGGGGGTGGGGGACTCGAGGCCACGTGCCCTTCCCCCCCCCGTAATAATATTGCTACTACTAATAACAAATAGTATTATCGGGGCCTGTGGGGTGCAGCGGATAGTATTATCGACAATAATATCAATATTATCGATGTTCGATATTATGGGTAATAGCATAGATGATGTAAGGTGCTTACTAATAATAGATATTAAATAATATATTATAATCAATTATATACAATTTTTTAAAATTTTTATTGCAATTGATATTACAATCAATTATGTGTTACTTTATTTTGGGGGGGGGTGTCCCACCCGGCGATGCTCAGGGCTGACTCCCGGCTCTGCACTCCGGAATCACTCCTGGCAGTGCTCGGGGGACCCTATGGGATGCCGGGGATCAAACCCGGGTCGGCCACGTGCCAGGCCAATGCCCTCCCTGCTGTGCTGTTGCTCCAGCCCCAGTTATAGATATTATTAATGAGCACCTCCTGTGGGTTTGTGGGTTTAGGGCCTGCCCTAGCACTCTGGGGGGCTGTGCAGGGGCCCCCCCCCCCAGGTGGAAGACCCCGTACCCGTCCACGTTTGAAGCCCAGCCTCCACCCTCTGAGCTCACCCTCTGCCCCCCTAAAGAGGGGAAATATGGGGGAGGCAGCTGGAGGGGTGACGGGGTGACTCCCGAGGTGCCCAAAGCTTGCCCCCTGGGGGTGTGCCCTGCACCCAAGACCAGGGAGAAGGGGCCGGCTTGCTGGGTGCCAGGCAGACGGGGGGGGGGGGGGGAAGGAGAGGCCCCAGCGGCATGTATTTGGGGTGTCTGATGACTTGGAGTGGAGGGAGAGTGCCCACAGCACTCCCTGACAGTGACTGTGCAGCCACGGCAGTGCAGAAACCACCAGAACAGCACAAGCTGTGCTTGGCTATTTTTCACTACCGTGACTTCAATTTGAGTTGGTTTTATTTTATTTTATTTTTTGGTCCCACCTGGCGATGCTCAGGGCTGACTCCCCCGGCTCTGCGCTCAGGGATCACTCCTGGTGGTGCTCGGGGGACCCTATGGGATGCTGGGAATTGAACCCGGGTCAGCTCTGTGCAAGGCCAGCGCCCTCCCTACCTGCTGTACTCTAGCTCCAGCCCCTTAAATTTGAATTCAGATCTCCATATTGGGTAGTGGGGAAAGAACGCTATTTCTTTTTTTCTTCCCGCCCTCAGTGCTGGGGTTGGAATCCACAGCCTGTCACATAAAAAGTACACCCGTGTTCTACCTCTGGACTACATCCCTTGGTCCATCCTTGAAACTCCATTCCTCTGGGACAAAAAGAGGCAGCAAAACATCTACCACATAGTATCTGCATTATTGTGAGCAATAAGTGAGTTAAGACACCTAAGATTCCTGTGGACAAGTAGCGCGTGACACGGTCCCTCCCTCCCCCCCTCCCAGCCATGCTCACTGGTCACTCCTGGCAGGCTTGGACCATACAGGATGCCGGAAATTGAACCGGCCGTGTGCAATGCAAGGGCCCTGCCCGCTTTGGTCCCACCTCTTCATTTTTTGAGTTAGTCGCCTGTAGTCACCCTGAGATAACTATTGGGAGGATTTTTCTTTACAAGGTACTTTTCCTGGGGCTGGAGTGATACCACAGCAGGTAGGGCGTTTGCCTTGCACATGGCCAACCCGGGTTCAATTCCTGTAGGGTAACATGGGGTTTGTCCTTTTAGCCTTGCCGCAGGGAACTTAGTTTACCTTAGAGCAATGTCCTTTCTGTTTGGACACAGGAAGACAGTTAATAATATGCTTTGTAACTTGGGAGCTGATTGACTCCAATAATATTTACTCCCGGCATCTGCTTTCTCAACTCAGTTGCCCTTAGTTCCTAGCACCCCAAAGGCAGGGTCCCGACGAGGGACGGAATGGACCCAGGGCAAGCTGTGAGCTACCCTGGCATCGAAATGGGCCAGGCCAAAGCGCCACAATACTCAACTATAAGTTGAGAGCATGGTCATAGACAAATGCTGTCATGATCCAAAAGTAATGACGAGACTAGGACCCTGCTAGGGTTAGGAAGACTAACCTGGCCTGAGGACTGTGGTCTGGAATATACAGTGAATGTCCTCAGGAAGAACCAAACTAAGGTTATATCTCTTACTGTGCTCATACGGATTGACATTGCTAGAAATATTAGAAGCAAATTTACTGTAACTATTTAAGCAGATTACTAGCTGAGGAAGAAAGGGGCATACCCTGGCACACCCTTGTTTGGACCCCACCCTTGAGTGGATCTCCTAGTAATCTCATCAAAATCCTTAGATGAGATTTTGTTAATCTCCTCAGAAATGGTCTTACTCTTCTTTGTTGATTTGTTAATGTTCAGCCCACCTTTGTGTCACCGCCCTATGTGATTGCTATATAAATTGAGTCTGGGGGGAGACAGAAGACACGGGAAGACGCAGAGACAGAGAGAGGTCAGAGGAGAGACTACAGAGGCAGAGACAGAAGAGAGCACATCGGCACACACAGAAGCAGAGCACAAGGAGGAGCCGTCCCGATCTGGTCCATACACAGTGGCTCGGGAACACCAGACTCGAGCGGTGCGTGCGAGAGAGAGCTGCCCCAAGTGCCCGAGGACAACAGAATGACAGGACACAACATCGCGTCTCCCCCTCCCAAGCACGTGCCGCCCCTTGTGATTTTTCACAGATTCCCAGCATCCCATAGGGTTCCCCAAGCACCGCCAGGAGTAATTCCTGAGTGCAGAGCCAGGAGCGACCCCTGTGCATTGCTGGGTGTGACCCAAAAAGCAAAAAAAGAGAGAGAAAGAGAGAATGCTCTTAACCTTGATTTTCAGTAGTTTCCAGCGTTTGTCCTTATCAGTGATACTGTTTATAACTTATAATGTTTGGTTTTTTTTGTTTTTAAGGTCTGAAAAAGAGATTTGAATCATGGGTGACATTAAGAATTTCCTGTATGCCTGGTGTGGCAAACGGAAGATGACCCCTGCCTACGAGATTAGAGCCGTGGGGAACAAGAACCGGCAGAAATTCATGTGCGAGGTACTAAAAAAAAAATAACAGTTTGCAGTTAGGTGTTTATGGACTGACTCCTGATGGGGAAGGAGGGTGGGGTTTGGGCCACCCCCCAGTGCTGCTTAGTACCTTGTCCCAGCTCGCTGCTGGAGATGGAACCCAGGCCCAGTGTTGACGCACACGTGGGGGCTATTCCCAGCTCTGCCCACGGCGCCTCCTGGCAGTGCTCCAGGGACTGTGCGAGAGACGCACCCTAAACCGTGGCCTGTGTCTTTGGCCCGGGGATGCTCTTGACTGTGACTTGCCAGCTGCTCTGTTTCGGTTCTGGTTATTTCCAAGTGAGCGTTGCTTTTGACCCTGTGGTGGATGAGTTTTTCTGATCAGAACGTGTGTCTCACTGCGCTTCACGTTAGAGCACTTGGATCGGCGTCAGCGTTAGGAGCTCTTCTAGAAAGTGCTAGTTCTTGGAGACTTACAAAATGGAGGGGGGATGTTATGCAGCTTCAGAATTAACCCCTGAGCTGTCTTCCCGGTCCATGAATCAGATTTGGATAGAGAGCAGTTGTGTTACACGAGAAGAGACAGGGTCCTGGGCTCTTGCTGGAGAACGCATTGGGTGCCCGGCCAGTGACTCACTTCCCTTCGTGGACTCTGGAATGGGGGGGGGGGGGCGGGGGTAACCGGGATCATGGGGGTTGTTAAATCTCTACATCACTTTTCCTGACTGCACCAGGTCCGAGTGGAAGGGTTCAATTACACGGGCATGGGCAATTCCACCAACAAGAAGGACGCCCAGAGCAATGCCGCCAGAGACTTCGTCAACTACCTGGTCCGGATAAACGAGGTCAAGAGTGAGGAGGTCCCGGCAGTCGGGGTGAGTACTTCCAGCCCTGCGCACGTGAGCGTGTCCGCTGACCCATTGCTTGCAGAGCCCCAGGGGCTAGTCTTGGAGTGCATTTCCGGGTGTGCCCAGACCCTCTCGGGACCCCGAGGTGCCAAGAATGACAGTCTGTGTGAGGCATTTCCCTGCCTGCTGTGCCATCTCCCTGGATCTAATTCTCCCTCGGTTCTTGAAAATATTTTCACCAAGAAAATAGTGAGGGACCATTTCCCCTGACTCAACGTTTAATCCTTTTCCCCATAAAAGGAACAGATCGCTTCGGTTCCTCCATTCTTCATTTTGGGTGTCTGGCCGTTTCACTCTGATGTGGCAAGTTAAATGGAGTTTGGTGGTTTTCTTTTTCTTGGTATTTATCGTGCTCGATTTTGCTTTGATTCTTGAATCCATAAATGTGTCTTTTACCACATTTGGAAATTTGGCCTTTTTATATATATATACTTGTAGATACTGTCTTTCTAGAACTTTTGAGCCATTCCCCCTCCCTTTAAAAGAAAAAGTATATTGTTTGAGTTGCTCACTGTGGTTTCTGGGCTACATCCTGTGGTGCTCGGGGATTGTTCCTGGCGGGGCTCAGGCCATGTGGGTGCCGAGGATCAAACCCCGATGGGCCACATGCAGGGCAGGCCCCCTACCCACGGGGCAGTTTAAAGCCAGCAGCGTCCGGGCTGCTTCATATCTTCCCTCCGTCAGCAAGCTCTTCCTTTGTCTTTCGCTGCTCTTAATTTATTTCTCCCCCGTGCTTCCTGTGGCCTGCCACCCCAACACAGTACTAGCAGCAGGCTCCCGGGCACCTGCAGACCACCGCTCCGTCCCCATGGGTCCCTCGAGCGGATGGGCCACTCCCTGGGGGTTTGCCGTCTGAGACCAGACTCCTCAAGCACTGACCAGAGAGAGCTCTGTCCGAGTCTCAGGAGCAGGGGGCGGGACGGGGAGCCTATCTGAGGACTCCGTGAGGACCGAATCCGAGTGGGCGTGGCCTCTTCTCTTGCAGATAGCGCCCCCTCAGCCGGCCCTCCCCGACTCCACGGACACCACTGCTGCCACCACCACGACGACTACGACCACCACGACTGGGAGCGCCCCCGCGCCCATGGGGGGCCCTCTGCCCCCACACCTGGCGCTGCAAGCAGGTGAGCTCCCCGTGCACAGGCACGCCGTCACCTCGCGGGGTCACGGGTCTCGGGCCAGCCCTCGGCCTCCACATCGTCCTCTGTCCTGGAGGTGCTGCCGTGTCAGCTCTGGTCCTTTGTAGGTGGGCGCAGGCGGGCACTGGTGACGCTGTTAGGGGCTTGCCTCAGTGGGTGGAGTCTTGGGTCTCAGGACAGTCTCTGCACAGTCCCCTGGGATGCGGCTGCTGAGGCCCAGCGGGTCGCGTGTGGCCCCCATCCCTGGGTTGCCACCTGGACAGCTCCGTGATGAACATTGGCGCCTGTGCTCAGTCGCTTGCCTTGGCCCCATCGCCATGAGCTCTCTCGTTTCTTCTCCATAGAGAACAACAACAACAACTCTACAACGGGGGCCTCCGGCTACGGGCCACCCGCGTCCTGGGACAGGGGGGCCAACAACAACAACATGAAGGACTACTACACGAACAAGGAGGAGCAGGAAGTCCAAGCGGTGAGAACGCCCCGCCCCCAGTGCTCCGTGGGTCTTTGAGGGGCGCTCGTTAAGACAGGCGCAGGCGGTGCTGAAGGTGACTCGGGCTGGATTTAAGACACCCACTAATTCTGGCTCAGTTTTTACTAGGAACGGTGAAAACCAGCCTTTGCAATACAGACGAAGGCGGTGTTAGCAGGCTCCGGCGCCTTCCGTGCGCGGGGGGAGCTCCAATCTCAGCCGCCACACTGAGTTATCGTTGATCCAACAGACCCTGGAATCTGAAGAGGTGGACTTAAATGCCGGACTTCACGGAAACTGGACCTTGGAAAATGCTAAGGCTCGCCTGAACCAGTATTTTCAGAAAGAAAAGATCCAAGGAGAATATAAGTACACCCAAGTGGGCCCTGACCACAACAGGTTTGCTTCACTCCCTCCCCGGTCTCTGGGGGGGCTCTGGGGCCTCCCGGCTCCCTGGTTGTCTGCTGGCTGGTTCTGTTGGTGGCGTGGCCGTGGCTCTGTGGCGAGACTCTGCTTTCGATGTGTGGTTGGCCGCAGTTTCCCTTCTTGGCGTGTGTTGAGCGGTGCTGGGACTTCTGCCCAGAGCTGCGGGTTGCTGGACTCGCCTGGTCCTTTCGGGAGTCCGAGGCGCAATTCCTAGCCACAAGTGCTGGTTTGTCCGCGCTCCCTCGCAAACCAGCAGCCGTGGCGGGTGTGTCCCTGAGCGGTCAGAGGTGGTGCGGTGGCCTGGCCCGGAGCCGCACTGCTGGAGTCCTGTTGTTCCACTTGGAAAGTGTCCGTGTCTGGCTCGAGGCCGGCCCGAGCCTTGGTTTGGGGGTTGGAGCCACCGTTGCTTCGGTCCGTTTCTGCGACTCTGCGCGAGGGGGTGCGGGCGGGGCCAGTGACAGTATGTTTCTCAGCCTGCTTGCGTTCTTCCTGAGAGCGTTCCAGGGTGTAGTGGTTATTACTCCCAGGACGGCTCGGACGGAGTGGACTCTGCCGGGGGCCACGATTTCCACTGGAAGAGGGCGGGAAGGCCGAACGATGGCAAATTGGGAGATGATTTAATTTGATGCCCTTCAAATAAATTATTCCAAAAACACAAAAAAAGATTCTGGAAATCAAAACAGTCCTCCTTGGGGTCTGCATCAAGCAGCCCAAAAACCAGTGACTAAAACCACAGTTTGGCTTTGTGGTCAGAGGCTGCTCGGAGCATGTCTGCCCTGCTTTCCGCAGTGCTGGTCCATCCTGAATTCTCATTCTCGGTTCTGAGATCAGACTCTTAAAAGAAGTCCTCCAAAGAGACCGTTTCTGATACTCTCCAAAACGCTGCCCATCTGAACTGATTGGACACTCAGTGGCATTAAGAAATTAATGTCGGGCTGGGCAATATATCGCACAGCGGGGAGGGCGTTTGCCTTGCACGCACCGACCCAGGTTCAACTCCTAACATCCGTATGGTTCCCCAGCACGGCCAGGAGTAATTCCTAAGTGCAGAGCCAGGAGTAACCCCTGAGCATCGCTGGGTGTGACCCAAAAAAGCAAAAAAAGAGAAGAAAAATGTCTTGGGGCCGGAGAGAGCACAGCGGGGAGGGCGCTTGCCTTGCAGGCGGTCGACCCGGGTTCGATCCTCGGCATTCCAGAGGGTCCCCCAAGTACTGCCAGGAGTGATTCCTGAGCCTAGAGCCGGGAGTCAGGCCTGAGCATTGCTGGTGTGACCCCCCCCCTTCAAAAAAAAGAGAGAAATTGATTATCTTGAGGGCTGGAGAGATAGGACAGGGGTTAGGTCACTTGCCTGACATGTGGCTGACCTGTCCCATCCCCAGCACCACGTTGGTCCCCCAAGCACAGCCAGGAGTAGCTCCTGAGCACTGCTGGGTGTGACCCCAAAGCAACGAGAAATAGCTGGTGTCCTGCCTGGAGCTTGCTATTTCTTGATTGTCGTCATGGACTTCTCGAGAATTCAGGATGTGACACTGAGGCGGGGAAGTGGGACGGCACCGCTCCCTGGCTGTCCTTTGTTTAAAGCACAAAGACAGCAACACCAGAGGTCTGTGTTGAGACACATGTGCTGCTGCTTAGGCTGAACTAAGCAATCACATGGGAGACGATTGTAAACTGATTTCTGGTGTCGCTGTTCCCGTAGGTGGAGGAGGCTGAGATTGGGTGCTGCCTTTAAGCCTGGCTGAGAAACATACTGGCATCGGTGGCATTAATGAAAGGGTGGATGTTGTTCCCCTGAAAGCCAGTGGCCTTTGACCCCGAAGCCGCTGTCCCTGCAGGTCAGTTCTCCAGAGTCATAGGAAGGAGTCTAACACTCTGTCCTCAGTCTCACCTAACCTTTGATCCGCAGCGTAGAGGCAAGCGTAGAATGTGCCTGAGCAGGGGAAGGGTCAGGGCGTGAGGCAGTGGCAGAGGACAGTTTCCCTCTTGTAACAAACTAAATTCCTTGAGATCTGCTAGCGATGCCGCCTTCAGCGTTCCAGAGTACGGAGTCCTCGGGACCTGATTTAAATTGATGTGGTTATGAGTTAGCTTAAATTTTTTTTTTTGGATGACTGGCTACTTCCACCTGCAGGCAGATCCTAGAAGCCTACCTTAGTGCCCCCGGCCCATGCTTGTGTGTCCCCGTGTGTGTGTGTGTGTGTGTGTGTGTGCACGCGTATGCGCGCGCTTTTTACCCGGCTTCTCTTAACATCCATGAGTGTGTGGCCCATGCAAAGGAATCCTAAGGGAAGCGCCATTATAAAGTTTTGGGTCTGTTCTATTTTTCTGCCCCAAGCTAAGTGGGAGATGTTCTAGCTATTCGGATTGCCTTCAGCCTTTGGAGTAAGTAAATGCAGCGCTAGAGCCCTAACACGTTCTCTTCAAGAGAGTTGGCCGTGACTTTGATTGTCGCTGTCTCCTGCCATGTTCTGTCTCACTTGAGGTAGACATTTGATCTCGGATTAAACAAAAATGTTTCATCGTGTTTCTTTCTGCTTAGATTTGCCTAAATAGTTGGAAAGCCTGCCTGATTTGAGAATCCTGATTTTCATGATTCCACAGTTGTTTCGTTAATTTCTAATCTTGTTGCCTATGTTGTTACAGGAGCTTTATTGCAGAAATGACCATTTATATCAAGCAGATGGGCAGAAGTAAGTACCGCTGCTTCCCGGTAGTGTCTGTTGGGTGGAGGAAGGGGGGGTGGGTCTTGGAGCCCAGTGCTCAGGGGTCTCGAGAGGTAGCACATAGGGTGCCTTGGAGTAATGACGACCACGAGTCAGAGGCCCGAGCACCGATGTTCCCTTTAGACAAAACTGTCTTGGACCAGTGATCTCCACCAAATTTGTATATCTTGTTTCTGGATAGAGCCGATGGCCAGAAAGCCATCCCAGTTTCTCCTTGCGTGTCGGGCTTCCTAAAACAGGATTCCTGTTAAAATGTTTAATAGGGTCTAGAGCCGTGGTACAGCGGGGAGGGCACTTTACCTTGCACGTGAGCGACCCAGCGGATCTCCTATGGTCCCTGGGCACTGCTGGGTATAGCCCAAAACAGTGGCAAAAAAAAATACACTGTCATCGGTGCCAGAGAGGTAGTCCAGCGGGGAAGGTGCTTGCCTTGTGTGCGAGCTTGCTTCCCTGACACCTCGTATGGTCCCTCTGCCCCACTAGGAGTGACCCCTGAGCACCTCCAGGGGACACCCTTCCCCAAAACCCTGCTTATCTTCCCCCGAAAATAAAGGGGGGATATTACCCTTTCTACCTGCTTTTGTTCACAAGGTGTGTGGCTTTGGATCACTCACATTTCTGGTACTCAGTTTTATTTACCTTCACATGGAGAGAGATAGCCTCAGATCCCATCCAGCATAGTGATTAGAATTTAGTCTCTGACTTGATAGGATCAAACATTTCCATGAATTGTCAGATGGTCTTAAGTGGTTTTTGAATGCAAGATAAATAAGACTAAAAATAAGTTGGTTTCGTAGATTGGGTGTCAAGGGACAAGGATTTGTTGATCAGAGCTCGGTTCATTTCGGTAAGCCGGCTACATAGGCGGGAAGCCGCATGTACAGCTTCCTTGCGTGATGTCTTCTGTCCTGCAGCTGTGTTATTTGGGAGTTAGCCAGGCTGTAAGCTGGCTAACTTGGCAATCAAGACTGAAGTGAGCAAGTACGCATATCCTCAAAGAAAATGTCACTTCGGTCTTAATTGCCAAGTTAGCCAGCTTACAGCCTGCTGCCTGCTTTGGGGATCACAGCTACGCACTGTAATTTATGACAGGCAGCACATTTCTGTAATAGGACAGAGGTTTATCACCTTATTTTTATTTCACAGTTTCTTACAAAGCTGAAAACCCAGCTAGAGTGGGCTGGAGCAATAGTAGAGGGGGTTGGGGGTTTGCCTTGCACACGGCCGACCCGGGTTCGATTCCCAGCATTCCATAGGGTCTTCCAAGCACCGCCAGGAGTAACCCCAAAGCGTCACTGGGTATGACCCAAAAAGCAAAAAATAAAACTAAAAATCCAGCTAGAGATCTAGCTGAAAGGACTGAGCAGTGTTGGGTATATGTGTGTCGTCATCGTTGTCAGCATCATCAGCATCGTTTCCCCGCCCCCCCCAAAAAAAAAAAAGCCTTTCTTAATCCCTATACCCACAGTTTAACGCTCGTCCTTTCTGTGGGTGCTTTTCTGTGTGAAAGACAGAGTTGGGTGTGTGGGAAGGAGGCTGTGAAACAGCAGAGCTGACACCCTGCCCTGAGCAACCTCTGGCAGATCCCTTCCTCAGGTGGTCTGCGGGCAGTGCCTTTTGAACAGCTGAGCCCTCCTAGGACCAGGTTGCGGTAGTGGCTACTGTGTTGAAATCGGCTCTTTGCTGTTTATAACAACGGGGTAGTTACCATACAGCTGAGGGCGAGAGCAGTGTACAGTGGGTGGGATGTTTGCCTTGCATGTGGTCCACCTGGGTGCAGTCATCCAGTATGGTGCCCCGGGCACTGCCAGGAGTGAAGCCTGAGTGCACAGCCCCGGAGTAACCCTTGAGCATCACCAGGTGTGGCCCCAAAACTAAAACACATAGTTGGGAAACTGTTAGGGTCTTGGGATGGGGTCAGGGGGCGGGTTAGCCCTTAGAATGAGAAAACTCTGAGCCTCTGGCACACTCTGGTTTTGGACAGCTTTGGCACCTGCCACCCCCTGTTGCTTCTAAGCTGTTTCTTGACTCATTTTTCCTTTGGCCACTTTCCTAGGGATTTTTGCACGCGAGCATGGGTCAAATAAGAAGCTGGCGGCCCAGTCCTGTGCCCTGTCACTCGTCAGACAGCTCTACCATCTCGGAGTGATCGAGGCGTATTCTGGGCTCACCAAGAAGAAGGAGGGAGAGACTGTGAGTCTTTAGGCCTGGGAACCCACAGAGACACCCTGTAGGGTTTGACACACCTGGCTGGAGCATTCTCCGTTTGCATGCCTGGGCACCTTTCGCGCGGGCAGTTTTTATTGAAACGTCCTTAGAGAGATGTGAGGGGAGAGGAGGAGGGAAGTGCCTGTTTCAGGGGAAACTCGGGCTTCTCCGGGTGGAAGCAGGCAGCAGGCAGAGAAACAAGACCAGTCCGAGAGACGCAGCCTGAGGGCGGGCAGGTCCGTCCAAGCACCCCCACTCTGCGCGGGCGGGCAGGCGGGCTACAGCGCTGCCAGCCTTCGCCCCACGTTCCGTGGTGTGGTTTTCCCATAGGTGGAGCCCTACAAGGTGAACATCTCTCAGGACCTGGAGCACCAGCTGCAGAACGTCATCCAGGAGCTGGAACTGGAGATCATGCCCCCAGTAAGCCCAGCGCCGCTGAGGCCTTGGGGGCGGGGGTGTCCCCTGCTGGACAGGGTCTGCCGTGACGCTCCTTTCCCTTGTGCCTGACAGCCGGAGGATCCCACAGTGCCCGTCGCGCTCAACCTTGGCAAGCTGGCTCACTTCGAGCCCGCACAGCGCCAGAGCCAGGTGGGCGTGGTCCCGTGGTCCCCCCCGCAGTCCAACTGGAACCCCTGGACCAGCAGCAACATCGACGAGGGGCCCCTCGCTTACGTGAGTGCCACGGGGTGTCCGTGTTGAGAGCCAGAAGGGTCCTCAGCAGGCGGTTCCGGGGTTTGACTGGCCCTCCCGTGTCCTAGGCCACGCCCGAGCAGATCAGCATGGACCTCAAGAATGAGCTCATGTACCAGTTGGAGCAGGACCGTGACTTGCAGGCGGTGAGTCCGGGGTGTGTAGAGACGGTGCTGGTGCGGGGGGTGTGGCCAGAAGCAGGGCTGCAGGTTTAGGGCAGGTCAGAGCCTCCTCATCGCCAAGGGAGTGGTTGGCTTGAGCACCTGGAACTTCCATTCAGTGAAAGTGGAAGGAATTAGGGTAGACGTATTTTATAGTGCTTGCACGATCCATTGTGTAGCACTGTCGTCCCTTTGTTCATTGGTTTGCTCGAGCGGGCACCAGTCACGTCTCCATGATGAGACTTGTGACTGTGTTTGGCATCTCGAATACGCCACGGGGAGCTTGCCAGGCTCTGCCTGCAGGCGGGATCCTCTCGGTAGCTTGCTGAGAGGGATGGAGGAATCAAACCTGGGTTGGTCGTGTGCAAGGCAAACGCCCTCCCCGCTGTGCTATGGCTCCAGTCCACGATCTATTATAAAAAGGGGAAAATACTGAAATATTTGAGGGAGATCAGACCATGTGGGATGAAGGGGGAAGGAAAGAACTAGGGTGTGGACTAAGCCCCTGAGATGGACTGCTTTTGCAAACGTCCTGCAAGGTTGGTATTTGAGAAACAGATTTTTGAGAGCCCACGTTTCAGGTAAGTACTACACCTAGTGGGAAGGAGAAAGTTTCTGGAGAGGGCAGATCTTGAGAGGTTTGTTGGTAGAAGTCTGAGGGCTGTGAATTTTACTCACACAGGTTTTGCAAGAGAGAGAGTTGCTGCCTGTGAAGAAGTTTGAAAACGAAATCCTGGAAGCAATTAGTCAGAATTCGGTTGTCATCATCCGAGGTGCTACTGGCTGTGGGAAGACCACCCAGGTGCCTCAGTTCATTCTGGACGAGTTTATCCAGAGCGACCGAGCCGCCGAGTGCAATATCGTTGTGACTCAGGTAGGTGGCACCTGGGGGAGAACGTTTCATTGGAACGTTTTGTGTGTGTGTGTCCCTGGCCCCCGCCTCCTTACGGGGTTTGGGGGTTTTCTAGGGATGGTTCGTGTTTCCGTGATCCGGGAGCGGGCAGTGGGGATTATTCATTCTTCATTTAGTTCCCCTGGCCAACGAGACAACAGCTTTGGCCTGTGGCTTCTCAGTCAAGTCTCTCCGTCCTTCCTGTCTCAGCCCCGGAGGATCAGTGCCGTTTCGGTGGCAGAGCGCGTGGCGTACGAGCGAGGAGAGGAGCCCGGGAAGAGCTGCGGCTACAGCGTCCGCTTCGAGTCCGTCCTCCCCCGGCCGCACGCCAGCATCATGTTCTGCACCGTGGGTCAGTGTCGGCCTCTCCCCGGGCCTTGTGTTTGTCGGAGCCGGAGGCGGTGATGGCCCAGTGCCCTGCGGGGTGGCCTCGGGGGACAGAACCACTGAGGTGTCCAGAGTTGGGCCTCTGGCTCCTCTGTTGGGACTCATCCTGCTTCGCGTGGTTCCCTGAGACGCTGCTGAGGCCCGGTGTTGAGCGCGGGCTCCGGCCCAATTCACTGAACCCGGCTCTGCTCCCCCCAGGTGTGCTCCTGAGGAAGCTGGAGGCGGGCATCCGTGGGATCAGCCACGTCATCGTGGACGAGATCCACGAGAGAGACATTAATGTGAGTCCCCCATTACTGACTGTGCTGTGTCCGAGAGGGAGGGCCCTCCTGGGTCCCCCTGGCGACTCTCTGGGTGACCCTCCCCCGCGCAGTGCACTGAGCGTGGCTGAGCCTGAGGCTGGTTCCTTTTCTTTGTGGACAGACGGATTTCCTCCTGGTCGTGCTTCGGGACGTTGTCCAGGCCTACCCCGAGGTCCGCATTGTCCTCATGTCGGCCACCATCGACACCACCATGTTCTGTGAATATTTCTTCAATTGCCCCATCATCGAGGTGTACGGGAGGACCTTCCCCGTCCAGGGTGAGCCCTGTGGGGGGCGCGGGGGTCAGGGGGCGCTTCCTCCTGCAGTTGGGAGTGCTGGTCGGGACTGTTCACGCGCAGGCCAGATTGCAGTAGAGAAGGGAGTGTTCACGGCTCCCCGGGGTGGCTGTGCCCTCGTGGTTTTCACCTGTGGCCCCTTGGAATATCCTGGCGATCTGCAGGGTGCCGCACGCCCCTGGCTGAGGATACCGTGGCTGAAAGGGGAGTTACGGCCTGGTCGCATCAGCTGTGGGAACTGCTGTGTGGGTGTACAGTGGTGGGTGACTGTCCGTATTCTGTCGGGGCTGGTGCACACCCAGCTTTGCTCAGGGTTCACTCCCGGCGGAGCTTGGGGGACCCTGTGGGGTGCCGGGTTCGAACCTGGTTGGCCGCTCTCCTGCTGTATTACTGTTCCAGACCCCCAACACTGTTCGTGTTCCCGAGGGAGGGTAGCTCCGAACTTTGAGATGCTGCTCTGGCTCGTGGGCTGTCACTGACCATCTGAGGAAAGCTCAGTGTGATGCTCTCGGGTGGGAAAGAGCGCGAGTTGATGAGGCGCCTGGGGTCTGGGCTGGGTCCTGGCGTGCACTGACAGGCTGGGGCCTCGCAGCACCCGGGGGTGGGAGCCTTTCAGAGAGAGGTGATGGGGCAGGAGCACGAGGCTGCCAGGAAGAGCTGTCGTGGGCAGAGCCATGAAACCCTGCACTTGCACAGAGTCCAGAAGTAGGTGACGAACGTAGCGAGCGTTCATGCTGGAGAATAGCCCCCGATTCTTGTCGGCCTGAAACAGTGGGGACTTGCCATCTTGTGCAGAGTGACAGCGACTGGGCATGAATGACTGCCAAGTGATTTGCTTCCTAAGGTTCCGGTGTGGGTGACGGGTGACCTTCGGTTCCAGGAGGGGCTGGCAAGCACTCGTGTCAGTGGTCCTGGCGCTGGGACATGGCCGCTGGGGACCCGTGTAGGGACAGAGGGCCAGGGGGAGATGGGCTGGGCCCTTCCGGCACCTCCGAGTTACGGCTCCGGGGCTCTCCTCCCTGACATGGGGGCGCCCCGCGCTGCTCTGCGGACCCCTCCTGCCCAGGGTGTGCGCCAGAGCTTGCGCCCAGGGGCATGCCCTCCAGTGGGGCACCTCATCTGGGTTTGGGGCATGAGTCACTGGCATCCTGGACTCGTGGGAGCACGGCGGCTCCTGTCGCTGGAATGTCCCTCTGAGGCGAGCGCAGCTGAGTGGACTCTGCGCGGGAGGTGGCGTGGGGAAGGCCGCTCCCTGGGGAAGGCGGCGCGTGGTCACCTGCCGGCTGTCCCCGCAGAGTACTTCCTGGAAGACTGCATTCAGATGACCCACTTCATCCCGCCGCCGAAGGACAAGAAGAAGAAGGAGAAGGACGACGACGGTGGCGAGGAGGACGATGTAAGCGCGCTCCTAAGAGAGAGGTCACTGCGGGCAGTTCATTGGGCACGAGGGCGCCTGGGCTCGCATGGCTCAAGCTTTGGTGTGTTTCATCCCAAAGAAGGCCGTGACAAGTGAGGAGCTTCTTAACCACCATGGGTCGAATCATCTCTTGGCACCTGTGCCCAAGCCACCTGTGGCAAAGGACCTCTTGGATAAGGCTTTGCCCCTTTGCCAAGGTGGTCTTGTGTGCTCCACGAGAAGTGCTCACTTTCCGTGACACCTCCCCGTGCTCTCGACACTTGGGGAGCTGCACCTCTGGCCTGGGTGGACGGCAGCGAGACCCAAGGGAGGGAGGCGGGATTCCAGCAAAGGAAGGGGCCAAGACACTTGCTTGTTGGGGGCCACATCCAGCAATGTCCAGGGGTCACCCTGGCTCTGCACACCACACAGGATCGATCCTGGTGGGTCTCGGGGACCGAGGTGGGATGCCAGGGATTGAACTTGGGTGTGCCACGTGCAAGAGACCATGTTATCACTCTGACCCTCAGTTTAGTCATCTGTGCTTTTAGGGTCACAGCTGGCAATGCTTAGATGCTCAGGGGTTACTCCTGGCAGTGCTCAGGGGACTGTATGGATGGGATGCTGGGAATCGAGCCTGGGTTGGCCGTGTCCCAGGCAAACGCCCTCCCCGCTGTGCCGTCACTCCAGCCCCCATTTAGTCATTTCTATGGGAAGTGCTGGGCAATTAGGAAAACACAGGTAGAAGGTCCTGCCTCTTGCTCAGAGGATACTCTTGTCTGCACTCAAGGATCACTCCTGGAGGCTGGGGGACCACATGGGGTGCTGGAGGTTGAACCCAGGCCTGCCGCTTGCAAACAAGCACCTCCCCGCTAGATTACCGCTGTCGTCCAACAGTCCTGCGTTTTGGGGGGGATTTAAATTTCTGTATGAGATGGTGAACTAGCTAGGGTTAGGGAGGACTCCTGGCATTCATCAGTCGGACACACAAAACAAGGAGTTCAGTGCTGGGGTGACTGAGATAGCCCGAGATGAAGTGCTCCTGCCTTTTTGCAGGCCAACTGCAACCTGATCTGTGGTGACGAGTATGGCCCGGAGACAAAGATGAGCATGTCGCAGCTGAACGAGAAGGAGACGCCCTTCGAGCTCATCGAGGCGCTTCTGAAGTATATCGAGACCCTTAATGTTCCCGGTGCCGTGCTGGTCTTTCTGCCCGGCTGGAACTTGATTTATACGATGCAGAAGCATTTGGAAATGAACCCCCACTTTGGTAGGAGTCTCGGGGTTCTCGTGTCTCTGGGAGCAAACGTGAGCATTTGGCTTGGGCGCCAGCCGGCGTGGGAAGGCAGAGTTCAGTGTTGGGTCCCGTTTCTGGAGTTGACTCTGCACGTTGTCTGGCTCGGAGCCGTCAGCGGGCCGGGGCACCTGCTGCGCATGAGAGCCCCAAGCTCAGTCCCCAGCACTCTGGGGACCCCCCGGCCCTGCAGGGGCTGACCTGAGCACTAAGGATCTTAGAAGCGTGGCTGGTGGGAGTGGCCAGAGCCAAGCAGACACGTGCACGCCTGACCCTGCCCTCCTGTCGCAGGGAGCCACAGGTACCAGATCCTGCCTCTGCACTCGCAGATCCCGCGCGAGGAGCAGCGCAAAGTCTTCGACCCCGTGCCAGATGGGGTGACCAAGGTAAGACGTCCCTGCCGTCCCCGGCGGCCGCCATGGACCTCAGGAGCTCCCCCCAAAACGCGATTTCAGAAATTGGGAAGGGGTCCTGTTGTCTGAGCTTTGTAGGTTTACCAGTCCCCCCGTCAGCGGTGGGGACGGGGGAGCAGGTGTGAGATTCTCGGGTGCTTCTGATGTTGATCCTTTTATGGACACAGTTGGAAAATGTTTTCTGCAGTGTGATTTTTTTTTTTCTTTGTGTTGCTTAACAGGTGATTTTATCCACGAATATTGCTGAGACCAGCATCACCATCAATGACGTCGTTTATGTCATTGACTCCTGCAAGTAAGTTCCCAAGACGAGCTCTTGGCCCTAGAGTGAGAATTCAGAACGTTCCTGTCTTCCACCGCCCGTGCTAGATTCTCTGCCAGGATCTCTGCTCCCCTGTCTACTGGGCTGTGACTACTAGGACTCCATCCTATTGCTCAGAATCAGAATCAGATCGTTCCAGGGGGTTGATTCCTGGGGTCCCATAGGGTTCCCCGAGCACTGCCAGGCATAATTCCTGAGTGCAGAGCCAGGAGTCTGCCCTGGGCATCATTGGTGGGGCCCAAGTAATCCCAGGGCCAGAGAGAGGGAGAGTACAGTGGGGGGTTCAGTCCCTGAGCACAGCCAGGTGCGGCTTGGGTAGTCGGTATGGGCACGTCAGTGATTGGGTCTGGGGGTCTTCCTTAAACTGGCTGGACCATGCCAAAGGGCCCAGGTTCACGGCTCTCCAGCCGCCAATCCTGATGCCCCCGTCTGCTCGCGGGCCGCGGGCCTGCCTTGTCACTCCCCGGGCAGGTGGGGCAGTGGGCATCCTCCGGCGCTGTGCCCGTCTGGCGGGTCTGGCTCCGCCCGGCCGCACAGCCTTCATGAGCCACCCGGGCCCACAGGCAAAAGGTGAAGCTGTTCACGGCGCACAACAACATGACCAACTACGCCACCGTCTGGGCCTCCAAGACCAACCTGGAGCAGCGCAAGGGCCGCGCTGGCCGCGTGCGCCCCGGCTTCTGTTTCCACCTCTGCAGCCGCGCCCGCTTCGAGAGGTACGAGCCCTCCGAGGGCGGTGCTCCCTGCCCCAGCCCCGCTCGGCCTCTGGTCTGGGCAGCGCATCTGCGCCTGGAGTCAGGGCGTGTCTGCTTCTCTGGTGGGGCCAGACGTAGCCCTGTCCCTTGGGTTTCTCTCCCTGAGGCCCCGGGGCCTGTGAGAAGTGCGCGGCTGGCGCTGTGGCCGCGTGAAACATTGGCCTTTCAGCCACGGCTTTCAGACGGTCGCCTGATGGTGTTTCCGGAGATGACTTAGCTTTACATCTGACGGGACAGTTGCGCGTGTGGGGGAGAGTGTCGGGCTACCAGGTCTTTACGGAGGTTCATCTGGACCCCGGAAGTTAGGAGGTGGGGCCTCGGGACAGCCCCCAGTAACAGCGGTTACCCGGGCCGGGTGGCCTGGCCTTGCGGGTCATGTTTCCTCTGTCCGCGGGGGGTAACCGGACAACACCCAGCATCTGATGGAAAGTGATCAGGTGTCCCAGTAGCCTTGGTGTCACTGAAACCGGATCCCAGGTGCTCCGTTGGGAAAGAGCCCGGGTGCCCTTCAGAAGGGGGCGCCTCTGGGGCGGGAGCAAAAGCACAGTGAGAAGAGAGTGTGCCATGCACATGGTCAACCCGGGTTCGATCCCCAGCATCCCATTGGGTCCCCCGAGAGCACCACCAGGAGTGATTCCTGAGTTCAGAGCCAGGAGGAACCCCTGTGCACTGCCAGGTGTGACCCAAAAAGAAAAAAAATACTAATAATAAGGGGGTCCCTCAGCTGTTTGTGGCCACACAGTGTCTGCACGGGCCGGGCGCTTCCGCTGTTCGCCCGCTGGGAAGTGGGGCACAGCCCGCCTTCCCCACTCACAAAGGAAGGTAGAGGGGCCATCCGAAAACCACAGGAGCTAATGGCGTAAAACACGCAGGACACGAGCACAGTGTGAGCGCTAAAGCCTTAGGTCCAGTCGGGTTCAAGCGATGCCAGCCCTCAGCCGGGGAAGGGTTTGGTGTTTGTTTTTTTTTTTTTTTTTAATTCACGTTTATTCACATCATAATTTGATTATTTAATGATGTTGGTTTGTCTTTACACACCACCATTTTTTTTTTCCTTTATTATTTGGGTTGGGGGTTTTAAGAGCCGCCAGGAGCACAGAAATGACGGTGACGGTAGTGGAGAGCCCGTTTGCCAGGGACCGTTCTTGGCCTGCGTTGCCCGCAGCGGCCCTGGCTTGTTGGACGAGCTGAAGGGGCCTGGGTGCGGGGAGGGTGCCAGCGTCTGGGCTGGTGTTCCATCCCCCCCTGCCCGGCCTCCCTTAGCCCTGCCTGCAGGCTCTGGGTCCGTGGGGCTGCTGGTGGCCCCTGAGTTCACGGTTTTTCTCCCCCAGACTCGAAACACACATGACCCCCGAGATGTTCCGGACTCCCCTGCATGAGATCGCCCTGAGCATCAAGCTGCTCCGCCTGGGCGGGATCGGCCAGTTCCTGGCCAAGGCCATCGAGCCGCCGCCGCTGGACGCTGTGATCGAGGCCGAGCACACACTCAGAGGTACCTGGGCCGGGCGGGGTGACAGTCCCAGCCAGGGGGTGCCGCCCAGTAGCGTGCCCTGGGGCCGGAGTCCCACTGACGCCCGCCTGCCGCCTGTCGCCAACCGGGCCATGGACTGAGTTGGGGTTTCTTGTTGCAAACGGGAGTTCAGCCCTTCTGGCCACGAGACACCTGGTGCTCCCGATCGTTCCTTCTCTCTCCTGGCGTCTCCGCCATGGCTCGAGACTCCTGTGGTGGGGGTTACTGACGCACCAGTGTAGTTTCTCTCCGTGTGCTATGTCATGTCACAGGCCATCCAACCGCACGTACTGGTCTCCAGCCGCCCCGTGTGAGCTGGTCCCCGCACCCGTTGGCTGAGAGGGTGCTGCTGGTGTGGCGTACTGATACAGGGTCCCTCCCTGAGGGCCTCTGGGTCTCTCACACGGACTCTCTCCGCAGAGCTGGACGCCCTGGACGCCAACGACGAGTTGACTCCTCTGGGGCGGATCCTGGCGAAGCTCCCCATCGAGCCCCGCCTTGGCAAGATGATGATCATGGGGTGTATCTTCTAGTAAGTGGCGTGTCTGAGCCCTGACGGTCCGGGGGCAGAAAGTTCCGGAAGCTTACCTCCCTTCTCACACCAACAGAAAACTAAAGATTCTTACGTAAAGAAGTGGCCTCTTAGCTGTGGGGGGCGGGTGTGAGGCCCCGGGGACAGGCCCGAGTCCAGGAGAGCACAGGGTGAGTGGTCAGTGAGAGCAGTGGTCTGGACACGGGTGTCTCGTGCCTTGGCCGATTCGGCCGGTAGGGAGGAGCGCGGTCAGCCCCGTCCGTGGTAAAGCTGCACCCCAGAGTTGAGGGCCCCCTCGGCCTCCCTCCTGAGCCCAGGCAGCAGGCCCATGTGACCCGTTGACTGCCCGTCTTTGCAGCGTGGGCGACGCCGTGTGCACCATCTCGGCCGCCACCTGCTTCCCCGAGCCATTCATCAGCGAGGGCAAGCGGCTAGGCTACATCCACCGCAACTTCGCGGGGAACCGCTTCTCCGACCACGTGGCCCTGCTCTCCGTGTTCCAGGCTTGGGACGATGCCAGGTACGGCGGGGGGGGGGGGGCACGCGGGGCCGTGGTGGGGACGGCTGGGCCGGGCCGGGGCGGGCCCGTGACCCGCGGCTGCCGCTGTTTCAGAATGGGGGGCGAGGAGGCTGAGATCCGCTTCTGTGAGCACAAGAGGCTGAACATGGCTACGCTGAGGATGACCTGGGAGGCCAAGGTCCAGCTCAAGGAGATCCTGATCAACTCGGGCTTTCCCGAAGGTACCACGCCCCGGCTGGCCCAGGTGGGGGGCCCGGGAACCTGACCCTGCCCGGTGCGAGACAAGGGCCCTGTGGCCGTCGTGTCTGTCCAGTGGGTCCGTCACTCGGGCAGGGGCGCGTGGGTTCCTCACAGCCCGCACACACCGCACCAGGAATAGCCTCAGGGCGCTGGGTGGTCCCGGGACCCTGAGTAGGGCACAGCAGCCACCCTGATCCGCCCCTGCCCTGGTGGACCCTGCTTCCGGCACGTCCAAGTGTGGGTAGGGCTGTGCCCCGCCGACCGCCCTCTCCTCCCTGCAGACTGCCTGCTGACCCAGGTCTTCACCAACACCGGGCCCGATAACAACCTGGACGTGGTCATCTCCCTGCTGGCCTTCGGTGTGTACCCCAACGTGTGCTACCACAAGGAGAAGCGCAAGATCCTCACCACCGAGGGCCGCAACGCCCTTATCCACAAGTCCTCGGTCAACTGCCCCTTCAGCAGCCAGGACATGAAGTACCCGTCGCCCTTCTTCGTCTTCGGAGAGAAGGTGGGCGGGGCTGCGCCTGACGTCCGCATCACCGGCCCGGGCCCAGCAGAGCCCCTGGTGACTCTGCCTCCCTCCGCAGATTCGCACCCGCGCCATCTCCGCCAAGGGCATGACCCTGGTCACCCCGCTGCAGCTGCTGCTCTTCGCCTCCAAGAAGGTCTTCTCGGACGGGCAGATCGTGCTGGTGGATGACTGGTAAGGGCCGTGGGGGGCAGCGGGCGGCCTTCTCGGGAGGGGCCGGGTGTCCGCTGCCGTGTGGAGTCCAGGGAGCTGAGCGAGCCACGGGACAGGACGCCTGCTCTCCCGTCACCCTTGGCGCCTCGGGCTCTGCCCGGTGTGGCTGGCCAGCGGGTCCTTCCTTGAGAGCAGCTGGCTGTGGCGGCAGGACTCGCGGTGAGACAGCAAGACGCTCTGGCAGCCGGTGTCTCAGGGCGGCGTCTCAGCCTTCCGGGGTGGGCAGTAGCCAGTGGCTCCTGCTCCTGCTGCGGCAGAGGGCGGGGTCCCAGGAGTTGGGTGCTGGCGGCTCTGACCCCTCTGTTCTCCTCCCAGGATCCGCCTGCAGATCTCGCACGAGGCCGCGGCCTGCATCACCGCACTGCGGGCGGCCATGGAGGCGCTGGTGGTGGAGGTCACCAAGCGGCCCGACATCATCAGCCAGCTGGACCCCGTCAACGAGCGGATGCTGAACATGATCCGCCAGATCTCGAGGCCCTCAGCGGCGGGCATCAGCCTCATGACGGGCGCCGCCCGGTAAGAGCCCCGCGCACGCGGGAAGGGCTGTGGGGCCTTCGGGGACGTGGCAGAGGGGAGCGAGTCCTCCGGCTGCAGATGCTCTCACCGGCCCCACCCACCGTTTCCCGCCCTGGCTTTCCTCTTCCCGCGGCGGGTGGGGTGGGAGAAGGGTGGTCGGGCCTGGGGCGCCTGTGAGCGGGACTCAGCTCAGGGCCTCCCTCCCAGGTACGGAGACGGCCCCCGGCCCCCCAAGATGGCCCGCTATGACAACGGCGGCGGCTACGGCAGCTACGGCGGCGGCTACCGCCGGGGCAGCTCCAGCTACGGCAGCGGCGGCTACGGAAGTGGCGGCTACGGCCACGGCGGCGGTGGCTACGGTGGTGGCGGCTATGGCCACGGCGGTGGCGGCGGCGGCAGCTACGGCATGGGCAGAGGCTACGGCGGAGGGGGTGGCGGGGGCGGCTTTGGGGGCGGTGGCTATGGCGGGGGCCATGGAGGCCCCAACAACTACATGGGAGGCTATGGGCCAGGGGGCGGTGGCGGCTTCCGGGGCCCCATGCGTGGGGGCTTCCGGGGAGGGTCCGGTGGAGACTTCCGGGGAGGGTCAGTAGGGGACTTCCGAGGGGGCGGCGGCGGGGACTTCCGAGGAGCTGGCGGGGGCTTCCGAGGGCCTGGGGGCTTCCGTGGGCACGGGGGCTTTGGGGGGGGTGGGGGCTACTTTGGACAAGGAAGAGGGGGCGGGGGCTACTGAGGCGCCCCTGCCGTAGGTGCTGTGAGCCGTGCATGCTACCTAGTGTCCTGGGGTGTCCCCTCCGCGCACCCCTACGTTTCACCCTCAGCCCCGCGCCCTGTGTTCTATGGTTGTAGTTGCCGCACAACCGAGCCCGTAGACCCGTTAGTGATTCTGTTTATATTCTGTAAAATAACGACCTGCCACTCGAGTACCACAGTTTGTATTTTTTTCTTTTAAGGAGTAAAGATTTGCCTTTAAAATTAGCTTCATACTTTCTCGCCTTTTGTTCACTAACAGTAGGAAATAAAGTATTACACCGGACAATGGCCCTGTAGGTAACTGTTGGTCTTAGATGTGAGGAAAATTTTACTTTCTGCTTCAAAATGAAAACTATGCACAGGGCTGAGAATCATTCCTGGCGTCCCGTACTCCCCGAGCACCGCCGGGAGTGATTCCCGAGTACACGGCCAGGAGGAACCCCTCAGCGGCACCATGTGGGACCCAGAAAGCAAAAATAAAAATCCCTCTGCCAAGGGCTACTGCAGCAGCTAAAGATGCGCCTGGGAGTGGCGGTGTGTCTGCAGTCAGTTTACCCGTTGGCTAGGACCCCCACCAGAACACATATGTCAGCTAGGGCTACACCATGCGACTTTGCCTTTGAAAGCAAAACTGCTCAGATTTTTGTTTCCAGTGTAGACGGTAGAACTAACTTTTTTAAACCTTTTTCTTACTGAATCGGTATCTTTCTGTTTCAATAAAACTCGCCAGTGTCTAAGAACGAGTCAGGATTCCTGGGTTCATTTTGGACGGGGCGTTGTTTTTGGTCTCCAAGTTGGCAAAGTACTGGGCGCGGTTTTACAGTCATGGGTTTGGTCCAGCAGCTCCTGTGCACGCGGCTCCCCAGGGTCAGGTCCCAGCAGCCCACATGGTGCCCCGGCAGGGCCAGGAGTGACCCTGAGCACAGCCAGGTGTGGCCCCGAAAGTTGAGTAGAAGAGACTGCTAGGCTTCCTCTCATCCCTGTGCTGGGTTGAGGCCCGCACTTCACCCAGGAGCGAGCTTGTGTGAGGCAGGCGTTTGCCTGGCATGCGGCCGACCCAGGTTTGGTCCCTGGCATCCCAGAGGGTCTCCCCAGCACCGCCAGGGGTGAGGTGTGGCCAGTGCGTGGGCACCTTCCATTTTGATGAGTGGTACTTCCAGGAAGATGCCTACCCCACCCCCCACTTCTTCCCGGAAGTGGAAGCAGACGCCTCTGGGTGCACGTAGGTGGTACTGAAGCGTCGGCCCTTGGGGAGCAAAGCGAGTCAGCTCCCAGAGACGCCCAAACGCGGGTGTATTTTAATGCAACAAGTGTACAGACAGGAGGCGCTCCCGATGTCGCCCTTGAGGTTGGCCTCGGTCTCGTTGTTGTTCATGTCCAGGTTCAGGTTCTGCATCACCTTGGCAGCGTCTTACCTCCTTATCGTCTTGTCCGTCTTATCGCCGGGAGCGGCCCCTTTGTCCAGGGCGTCATCTTCCATCACGATGAAGAACTGCTCTGCGGGCTGGAGGAGGCTCACGCTGTAGCCGTTGCTGTAGATGTGGTTACTGGTCATCTTCAGTATGGGGGCCGGGAGCACCTGTTGGGTTAGGCAGGAGGTCAGTTTCGCTGCGGTTCCTGAGAGAAACAGACCCAGGGGGGCACAAGCCCCAGGGAGCCTCACTCATCTGCAACATGACACCCGTGCCCACCACGCAGAACCATCTTCATCCTCCCAACCCCACACATTTCCTTATATATAATAAACGAACCCAGGGCCAGAGCCATAGGACGGCAGAGAGGGCATTTGCCTCACCAGGTTCGAATTCAATAGGGTCCCCCAAGTACTGCCAGGAAGAATTCCTGAGTGCGTGAGCCGGGAGGACCCCCTGTGTTTTGTCGGGTGTGACCCAAAAAGAAAAAAAAGGACTCAGACTTTTTGTCTGGGGGAGGCCTGGTCCGGTTCCCTGCACCACTGCAGGGTGGGCACCCCTGCCCCAAGCAACACTGATTCACGACCCACAGATCCCATGAAAACCAGCCCGTCCACGGACCGGGAGAATAAATGCAGACACACAGAACCGTGGAAAGGACGTTTAAGTGAGGGTGCGCTAGATTCCTAGGGAAAAACAATAATTACAAAAACCAAATGTGGAGGGTTCGAAGCAGTAGCACAGCAGATAGGAGGACAAGGCTGACCCTGGTTCAATTCCCGGCACCCCACAGGGTCCCCTGAGCACCACCAGGAGTGATTCCTGAGTGCAGAGCCAGGAGGAACCCCTGAGCATCGCTGGGTGTGACCCTAAAAATTTTTTTTAAAAAAAGCATACCTTCATATTTACTCCCCCTACAGTGCTCTTTGAGCTGTCGGTGATTCTTAGGTTATTGCAGTGATGGATCTCGTTCCTTTCCAGAACAGCTGTGCTTCCCGGGTACAGCTTGACTCCCGCACCCTGGGGAGACAGACAGCACCCTAGGAATCGGGGGGCTGGAGGGACAGGACAGCGGGGAGGGCGCTTGCCTTGTACACGGCTCGGGTGGGGGGTTGGGTATCCGGCCCTCTCGTGGTCCCTCAGAAACCCACAGGAGTGATGTCTGAGCACAGAGCCAGGAGTCCGCCCTGAGTGCGGGGCCCCAAAGCAGAAAGGAGAGGGTGGGGGGAGGAGCTAAGACCCTCGGCACACACATCCCCCAGGCTTCCCCAACACGGGTGATGTTCGAAAACGCTGGAAACGGCAGGCCAGAGAGCGTGCAGATCGGGGAGGGCATTTGCCTGCACACGGCCTACCCGGGTTCAAGCCCCGGCATCCCCTAGGGTCCCCAAAGCACCGCCAGGAGTGATCCTTGAGTGCAGAGCCAGGAGTCAGCCCTGAGCATGGCCTGGTGTGAAGGAAGGAAGGGGAGGGGAGGGAGGGAGGAAGGAAGGAAGGAGGGAGGGAGGGAGGGAAGGAAGGAAGGAAAAAAGGGAGGAAGGAGGGAAGGAAGGAAGGAGGGAGGGAGGGAAGGAAGGAAACTAGGAAGAAAGAAGGAAGGAGGGAGGGAGGGAGGAAGAGGGGGGAGAAGAGAAGAAGAAGGAAGAACAGAGCCGGGGGGCGGGGGGGTGGCCCAAGGCCCCGCCCGGGGAGCGGCCTCTGGTCACCTGGGTGCCCGAGATCTCGCTGTCCGTGATTCTGAGCGCGGCGCCCGTGAGCACGCACACGCCCATGCCCTGGCACTGCAGCACGCAGTCCTCCAGCGTCAGGTGGCCCGCCTCCACCACCACGATGCCGTCCACCGTCCCCTGCTGGACCAGCGACAGGCGCTCGAGCTTCACCTTCTCCGCCCTGGACACCACAAAGCTGTCGTGCGTGGGCTTCGACGTAATCACGATCTCTCTCCTCCCCACGCCTGCGTGCACGGAGAGGCCCAGGTGACGGCACTGACCCCGGCCCGCCCAGGCCCGGGACACTTCATTACTGCTAGGTCTGTTTCTGTACATCGGGGGCCATCCCCAACAGTGCTCAGGGCTCAGCCAAACAGTGCTCGGGGCTCAACCAAACAGTGCTCGGGACACCCAAACAGTGCTCAGCGCTCAGCCAAACAGTGCTTGGGCTCAGCCAAACAGTGCTCGGGCTTACCCAAACAGTGCTCAGGGATTACTTCTGGCTCTGCCCTGCAGGGCTTGGAACCAGGTGTGGTGCCCGGATTGAATCTGGGTCAGCCTCATGCAAGGCAAGCGATTTGCCCGCTATCCTCTCTCTTGGGCCCCAAACCATGTTTTATAACATAAAATTGTTCATTCATCAGAGACCAGAGAGAGAGCATAGCGGGGAGGGCACTTTCCTTGCATGCAGCCGACCCGAGTTCAATCCCCGGCATCCCGTAGGGTCCCCCGAGCACCGCCAGGAGTGATCCCTGAGTGCAGAGCCGGGAGTCAGCCCTGATCATCGCCAGGTGGGACCCAAAAGGCCAAAATAATAACAATAATAATAATAATAATAATAATGGAACTGGACAGATAGCACAGCGGGGAGGGCGTTGGCCTTGCATGCGGCCGACCCGGGTTCAATCCTCGGCATCCCGTAGGGTCCCCCGAGCACCACCAGGAGTGATCCCTGAGTGCAGAGCCGGGAGTCAGCCCTGAGCACCACTGGGCGGGCCCTCGGAGCAAACCACAAAGGGGAACCTTTTATAACGATGTCGTGGGTCAGCAGGGCCAGGTTGACCACTTGATACTCTCTGGGGAAGATGACCACCGTGTCGCCGCTGTAGCAGCTGTCCAGCACCAGGTTCAGGTCATCGTGCTGCTGAAGAAGCGTGTCTGAAGACAGGTCCTTCACCTGAGAAGCAGACGTGGAGACGGGGCCCCGTCAGCGGGCCGGGAAACGGGGCTGTCAGCACGGCGGCACCTTCCTGGCTACTGGCGGGACGCCATAAACGCGGCACACAACGAGGAAAGGTGCCAGTCCAGAGGCCAGAGCGATAGCACAGTGGGGAGGGCGTTGGCCTGGCACGCGGCCAACCTGGGTTCGATTCCCAGCATCCCCTAGGGTCCCCCGAGCACCGCCAGGAGTGATTCCTGAGTGCAGAGCCGGGAGTCAGCCCTGAGCATCGCCGGGTGGGACCCAAAAAGAAAAAGAAAAAAAATCCACAAAGTCCCAGTCCATCCATCAAGACATCCTGGCTGGGACTGGAGCGACAGCACCTCAGGGAGGGCGTTGGCCTGGCACACAGCCAACCTGGGTTCGATTCCCGGCATCCCGTAGGGTCCCGCAAGCACTACCAGGAGTGATTCCTGAGTGCAGAGCCAGGAGGAAGCCCTGAGCATTGCCAGATGTGGCTCTAACACACACACACACACACACACACACACAAAAATCAACCTCAAATATCACCTTTTATCATAGATGAAATACATTTATTTTCATCCACATGAAAATTAATTTCCTCTTTCTATGAACTAAGGCAGAATCGAGGGCAGTTTACCATATCTGTGGTCATCACTTTGGCCACAATATGCGTTATCGTCTTCCCGAACTCTCGTTTTCCCTTCCTCCGCCTCAGAATTCTTGGAAAGAAAGGTCCGTGAACGCTAAATGGGGGAAAAAAGCCCATACTTCAGATGAAAGCGAAATGAATTAGGGCACACAGGTGAAAAAGGCTCCATCCTCTACTTGTTTAGAAAACCAACACTTGGTTCAATGCAGGCCAGGGAAGCAGATTTCATTCACGTCGGTGTCTTTTGTATTTTGGGGTTTTTTTTTTGCTTTTTTTTTTTGCTTTTTGGGTCACACACAGCAATGCTCAGGGGTTATTCTTGGCTCTGCACTCAGGAATTACTCTTTGTTTTTTCTTTTTTTGGGTCACACCCGGCAATGCTCAGGGCCGACTCCCGGCTCTGCACTCAGGAATCACTCCCGGCGGTCCCACACTATGCTTCACACGGCTGACCCGGGTTCGATCCCCAGCATCCCATAGGGTCCCCCGAGCACCGTCAGGAGTGGCTCCTGAGTGTAGAGCCAGGAGTCAGCCCTGAGCACCACTGGGTATGGTCTGAAAACCAATAAATCTATAAAATAAACCCAGAAAGGACTAGGTTTATGAGACTTTTCCCCTCCTCCCCTCCCCCCCAAAAAAAAGGATTTCTGCTAATTGCACTAACAGAAAAAAAAAAAAAATCCAGAGTGGACAGTGCAGTACATAGGGTTGACCCCTAGCACTCCATCTAGTCCCCTGAGAAAAACAGAACAATAATTTCCAATATCAGCAACTGCCAAGGGTCCTTTTTCTGCCACCATCTAATATTTCCATCAGACTAAGCTGTAGGACAAGAAAAAGAAATGACTGGGGCCAGAGCGATAGCACAGCGGGGAGGGTGCTGGCCTGGCACGCGGCCGACCCGGGTTTGATCCCCGGCATCCCATCGGGTCCCCCGAGCACTGCCAGGAGTGTTTCCGGAGTGCAGAGCTGGGAGTCAGCCCTGAGCATCGCCGGGTGGGACCCAAAAAGAAAAAAAAAAAAAGGAAAAAGAAGCGACTCCGTCATCTGCAGCTTCCCAGCCGTTACCGGAGTCGAAGGTCTTCCCACATCTTCAGTAACCCGCACAGCATGTGGATCTCGTAGTATTTCTTCCAGCATTCCACGGCCTTCGTCGCGGAGGGGTCTTCCTTGACGTTGCTCTGATACTCAATGAGCTCTACGTGCTTATTCTTGTATTTCTCCGAAGTCTTTTTAAAACGCTGTGTGATCAGCACGGGTATGGTCCCGTCCTGAATATCACACCACCTGCAAGCGATTAGCAGGGTTCACCATGGGCCCTGTGTGAGCGCAGTTTTGTGTTTTTGTTTTTTTTGTTTTGTTTTGTTTTTTTGGGTCCCACCCGGCGATGCTCAGGGCTGACTCCTGGCTCTGCACTCAGGAATTACTCCTGGTGGTGCTTGGGGGACCCTAGGGGATGCCGGGGATCAAACCCGGGTCAGCTGCCTACCAGGCCAGCACCCTCCCCACTGGGCTGTCACTCCGGCCCCTGAGTGCATTCTAAAGGTACTTACAAATCAATTCTTTCTTCGATCAGAGCAGTGTAATTCTCACATCTTTCTTCATAATCCCAGTCTCTCCAAAGAAAGTCATAAAAAAACCTGCGAGGAAATTACATCAAGATGAGAGAGTGGGGCTACTGACCAAGATGCTTAATGGCCTTGATCCCAGAGACTCAGAAACAAATCTCGGAACCCAGTGGCTTTTGGCAGAAATCCCTCCAGATTTCATTATGAAAATTTCAGGATTCCAAAATCGTAGGCTAGAGGCCGGAGCGATAGCACAGCGGGTAGGGCATTTGCCTTGTATGCGGCCGACCCAGGTTCGATCCCCAGCATCCCATATGGTCCCCCAATCACTGCCAGGAGTAATTTCTGAGTGCAAAGCCAGGAGTAACCCCTGAGCATTGCTGAGTGTGACCCAAAAAGAAAAAAAAATCGTAGGCTATTCATAATCAGCAACAGAAAACAAATTGGCTAATGCTGCCTTTTCAGCAGATCTGAGTGTTGGAGTAAAATCCCAAATAATAATGGTGGCTTGGGGCTGGAGCGATAGCACAGCGGGGAGGGCGTTTGCCTTGCACGCGGCTGACCCGAGTTCAATTCCCAGCATTCCAGATGGTCCCCCGAGCACTGCCAGGAGTGATTCCTGAGTGCAGAGCCAGGAGTGACCCCTGTGCATTGCTGGGTGGGATGCAAAATAATAATAATAATAATAATAATAATAATAATAATGGTGGGTCTGGTGTCAAAATATTGAATGTAATCAAAGTAGAGAGTAACGTGGAAATCATCTGCCACACAGGCAGGTGGGATGGGGCGTATACTGGGGTCTTTGGTGATGGAAAATGTGAACTGGTGAAGGGAAGGGACGGATGTTTCATCATTGTACGACCGAGACTTAAACCCGAAAGCTTTGTAACTGCTCTCACGGTGATTCAATAAACTTATTTTATTTATTTTATTTATTGCACCACGTGGTCCCCCAAAAGCATAGTTCATTCCCATTATCCCCGTTTCTCCCAGGCATCATGGGGACCCAGCGCGGAGCCTCAAGGGCTCGTCCTTGGGGCCTGGGCCTCCCTGACCACTGCTCGGGGGGCCCGAAAGTTAAGGGACTTAATACCTGACCACTTCCACAGCCAAGGCGATATCCTGGGTGTCCTGCCCCACCACGGGGTACATCTCCAGGAGGGGGACGCTGTGTCCCTGCTCCTCCAGAACCTCATCCACCAGCTGCCTGGGAATATTGGCAATGTTGGAGGAGAAGGGCTTGGCCACGGAAACGGTGACGTTGAAGCAGCAGGACGAGCTGTGGCGCGGTTTGCAGGTCACCTATGGTGAACGTCCAATCACCGTCACTCTGGGCCCTCCCTCCAAGTGCTTCCTGCTCCCAGAGCTGCGCTTCTCCCGGAGCCCCGCCCACCCAGACAGGCCCCTCCCTAGCCCCGCCCCTGCATCCTTGGCCTATCCTGAGCTGTGCTTCTCCCGGAGCCCCGCCCACCCCAGGCAGGCCCCTCCGTCCTGAGCCCCGCCCCTGCATCCTTGGCCTATCCTGAGCTGCACTTCTCCCGGAGCCCTTCCCACCTTCAGGCAGGACCTCCCGCCCCTGCATCCTTGGCCTATCCGGAGCTGCGCTTCTCCCGGAGCCCCGCCCACCCCAGGCCGGCCCCCCCTGAGCCCCGCCCCTGCATCCTTGGCCCATCCTGAGCTGCGCTTCTCCTGGAGCCCCGCCCACCCCAGGCAGGCCCCCCTCCTGAGTCCCGCCCCTGCATCCTTGGCCTATCCTGAGCTGCGCTTCTCCCGGAGTCCCTCCCACCCCAGACAGTCCCCTCCCTCCTAAGCCCCGCCCCTGCATCCTTGGCCTATCCTGAGCTGCACTTCTCTTGGAGCCCCGCCCACCTCCAAGTCAGGCTCTGCCCCCCAGAGTCCGGGCCCCGCCCGTCGCGGCTGCTCCTCTGTCCCTGCGCCTGCGACTCCTGGTTTCCAGAGAACAGAGACGGGGCAAAACTCACTCACCTCCAGCAGTATGCCGACAAACGGGATGGAAGACTCCTCGTACTTCGCGAAGAATAACTCGGGATTCGTCTTCCACACGCCGAGCCACTTGTCCTTAAACTTCAGCTTCTCCGAGAGGTATTTGCTCATGGCATTATCCGCGTCTTTGGCCTGGGCGAGGGAAAACGCGTGTGTGTGGCACCAGGGCAGAGCAGGTGGGCTGCTGGGACCCAGGTGACGGGGGAGGGCGTGGGCCTGGCACGGGTGGAACCAGGCTCGATCCCCGGCATCCCATAGGGTCCCGCCAGGAGTGATTCCTGAGTGCAGAGCCAGGAGCCAGCCATGGGCATCGCCAGGTGTGACCCCCCCAAAAAAAAGAAAAAGGGAAAACAAAGCAAAAACAAAGGCATTCTAGAAACTAGACTTATCTTGAGGGGGTGAGAGTTTGGGTCACATCTAACGGTGCTCAAAGCTAAGTGCTCAGGCTGTGTCTGTGCTCAGGGACCACTCCCGATGGGGACTCAGAGCCAGAGGTCAGCCCTGAGCATTTCTGGGTCACTGGGCTTTGATGACTGGTCACCAAATACTTAGAAGAGGGGCTGGTTGGTGACCCAGGCTGGACGCCCGAGCTGGGTTATAGCCGCGCTGGCCGCTGCCTGCTGGACGCCCGAGCTGGGCTGCAGCCGCGCTGGCCGCTGCATGCTGGACACTGGGCTGCAGCCGCGCTGGCCGCTGCATGCTGGACACTGGGCTGCAGCCACGCTGGCCGCTGCCTGCTGGACGCCCGAGCTGGGCTGCAGCCGCGCTGGCCGCTGCCTGCTAGACACTGGGCTGCAGCCGCGCTGGCCGGGCAGCGGTCACCTTGCAGCCCTGCAGCACCTCGTCGCAGTAGAGCGCCACCTGCTCGTCGCGCCACATGCCCTGCATGGGGGACAGGCACACGGCGGGCAGCGGCCGCGCCTCCCCGGCCGCCTCCCCGGCCACCTCCCCTTCCGCATCCTCGTCCTCCTCGGGCACCGCCTCCAGCTCGTCGGGCCCCGCGCCCGGGCCCAGCTGCAGCCGCCGCCGCGGGCCGTCCGGGGCCGCCCGCGCCTTCACGGGCCGCGGCGACGCCACCACCGAGCGCACCGGGAACGCGGGCCCGCCCGGCACCGCCGCCATCGCCCGGCCGTTAGCAACGGGCTGCCTCGAGGGCCCGCGGGCCACCGGGGTCCGGGGCGCAGGCGCGGGGCGCGGGGCAGAGAGAACGAAGGAGCGGCCGCGGTGGGCGGGGCCCGGGCTCTGGGGGGGCGGGGCCTGGCCTGGAAGTGGGAGGGCCTCCGAGAGAGGCGCAGCTCAGGATAGGCCAGGGACGCAGGTGTGGCTCCGGAGGGCGGGGCCCAGCCTGGAGGTGGGTGGGGCTCCGAGAGAAGCGCAACTCAGGATAGGTCAGGGATGCAGGGGGCGGGCGGGACTTTGGAGGGCGGGGCCTGGGCTGGAGGTGGGAGATCCTCCGAGAGAAGCGCAGCTCAGGATAGGTCAAGGGTGCAAGGGGCGGGGTTCTGCTTTGGGCGGGGCTCCGAGGGGAGGGGTGGGGCATTGTGGGCGGGGACTATGGGCACACTGGGCGGGGCTCTGCTTGGGGTGGGGCTCCTAGGGGCCCTGTAGGCGTGGGTACTGCGCAAGGGGCGGGGCTCTGAGGGAGGGTGGAGCGGTGGGCGTGGCTATCGTAGAAGGGGTGGGGCTATGGATGAGGGTGGGGCTGTGGGCGTGGCTAGTGCTAGAGGGGCGGGGCTCTGAATGAGGGTGGGGAGCTGTGGGCGGGACAACTGTGGAAGGGGCAGGGCTCTGAGGGTCCTGGAAGCTCCAGGTTCCCAGGCCTGCAAGGAGAGGGCTGGTCTGATTTCAGGTCTCTGTTCTGGGGCTCACTTCTCTTTTTTAAATTAAATAAATTAAATTAATTTAAAGTTGCATCACCGTGAGATGCAGTTACCAGCTTTCCTGTTTGAGTTTCAGTCACACAATGATGGAACACCCATCCCTCCACCAGGGCACACTCCCCACCACCCATGTCCCCAGTATCCGCCCCCCCCCCCCTCCCCCTGTCTCCATCGCAGACAATTTCCGGCTCACTTTTCACAGGAAAGGCAATTACTGGAGCTCAGCGGAAGTCTGTGCTTGGCACCCAGTGGGTCCCCGCTCTGTCCCCAGCCCTGCGTGGTCCTGCAAACTCCTGCAGGGGCACCCCGGAGCCAGCCCCAGGCCTCCAGCACCCAGAGTCTGCTGCAACCGTGCAGGAGGCTCGTTAGCGCTGATATATTAAAACAATTAATAGTAAACCAAGTCCGGATTCTCTGCACTGTAGCTCTGAGCTGAAGGCCTGCACCGCTCCAGCTGAGAGACGCGTGTTGGGAAACTCGGACCCTTTCTTCCACCTTAGAAGTGCATCGAGGGGGGGCAGGAGCGAGAGCACAGTGGGGAGGGCGTTGACCTGGCACGCAGCCAACCCGGGTTCGATCCCCGACATCCCATAGGGTCCCCTGAGCACCGCCAGGAGTGATTCCTGAGTGCAGAGCCAGCCAGGAGTCAGCCTTGAGCATCGCCGGGTGGGACCCCCAAAACAAACACACACAAATTAAACCCTCCCGTTCTTTCTTTCCCTGAGCCAGGCCCTCCAGCATCTGGGAGAAATGTATAGATTCCTACTCTGCCAAAGCCAGTGGCGCCAAGAATTTCAGAGGACGGGGGAGGGAGCAGGCGTTGCTCGTGGAACCCTTTGCTGCCTCCCTAGAGCGTGCAGGACACCCACTGACCCGCCCCATGGGCGTCCCTTCCACCCATCTATTTTCCCTTCCACCCATCTATCTTATTTGCATTCTTTACACTATCTGGCAGCGGGCAACGTTTGCTTAGTCGGAAGCCTTTGCAGATAAGAGCAGAATTCCATTTCACCTCCTCTCCATGTCCATTTTCTCCCCCCAACAACCCCCCCACACACACACTTTGGATAATGATCTCCTAAACCTCGAATTGGCTGCTAACGTGTAACTCATCTCTTTGTATTTTTTTTTTTTTTGAGTAACACCCGGCGATGCACAGGGGGGTCACTTCTGGCTCTGCAATCAATCTTGGTGGTATTGGGAAGCCAGGAGGTGTCAGGGATCAAACCTGGAACTCTTTGTTTGGCTTTTTGGGTCCCACCCAGCGATGCTCAAGGCTGACTCCTGGCTCTGCACTCAGGAATCCCTCCTGGCGGTGCTCGGGGGACCCTAGGGGATGCCGGAGATCAAACCCAGGTCGGCCAAGTGCCAGGCAAACACCCTCCCCGCTGTGCTGTCGTTCTGGGTCCTCTTTCTTTCTTTTTTTCCTTCCTTCCTTCCTTCCTTCCTTCCTTCCTTCCTTCCTTCCTTCCTTCCTTCCTTCCTTTCTTTTCTTCTTTCTTTCTTTCTTTCTTTCTTCCTTTCCTTTCTGTCTCTCCTTTCTTTTTTCTCTTTTTCTCTACTTTCTTTTTTCTTTCTCTTTCTCTCCCTCTTTCTCCCTCCCTCGCTTCTTCCTTCCTTCCTTCTTTATCTTCCTTTCTCCCTTCCTTCTTTCCTTTGTTTCTTCTTTCTTTCCTTTCTTTTTTCTTTCTCTCTTTCCTTTTTCTTTCTCCCTCCCTCCTTTCTTCTCCCTTCCTTCCTCCCTACCTTCCTCCCTCCCTCCCTTCCTTCCTTCTTTCCTTCTTCCTCCCTCCCTCCCTCCTTTCTCCTCCCTTCCTCCCTTCCTTCCTTCCTTCTTTCCTTCTTTCCTTCTTCCTCCATCCCTCTCTCCCTCCCTCCCTTACTCCCTTCCTCCATCCCTCCCCTCCCTCCCCACTCCTGGCAGTGCTCTGGGACCCCTATGGGATGCCGGGGATCAAACCTGGGTCTGCCACATGAGAGACAAGCGTCCTCCCCGCTGTGCTATCACTTCAGCCCCAATACTTCGCTTTTCCTCCCTGAGAACAGGAGCCCACCCCCACCCCCTTGTTCCCCCCCCCGCCCCCTCCCACCAGGCTTTGATACTAATTAACTGCCAACAGGCCTTTGCACAGTGGCGGGAGCCTGTAGTTCCCCGTGCAGCCGGCAGAGGGAGCCAGAGAGCTTTGGGCCCTCGTCAGGCCCGTTTCCCCAGGGCTGGGTGGGGCCGGGAACCCTCCTTCCTGCACCCCCAGGCCTGACTCAGAGACCAGCCAGCCGCCAGGGGACAGGCTGGGGCCTGCCTCCCCCCTCCGACCCGAGCCCCGCTGAGCCTGGGCCCCGGGAGAGAGGAATCCTCCCGGACCCTTGCTCCCGGCTTCCAAGGTCTCCCTCTGATTTTCTCTTTTCTTTCTTATTTTGGGGGTTGGGGGGGGGTGGATGGTTGGGGCCACACTCAGTGCTCAGGGGTTAAAGCCTGGCTCAGGGAGCCCACCCGGGCCAGCTGCATGCACGGCAAGCGCGCTGCCCATTGTGCTACCTTTGTGGCCCCTGCCTCCCTCTTTCCTCCGTCACAGGAACACACGGTTGTTAATTCCAAGGTCTCCAGGGCGCTCCTGAGAAACGGGCTCTGGGAGCGAAAACAATAGTGCAGGGGGTGGGGGGGCGTTGGCCTTGCACGCGGCCAACCCGGGTTCGATTCCCAGCATCCCATAGGGTCCCCCGAGCACCGCCAGGAGTAATTCCTGAGTGCAGAGCCAGGAGTCGGCCCTGAGCATCGCCGGGTGGGACCCACAAATACAAAATAAAAGACTCTTTTTGCTCTGTGTTTGGGTCATGACCTGGTAGTACTTCAGGGCTGACTCTGGGCTCTGAGCCAGGGTCTCGCCCTCCTCCCTCCCTCCTTCTGCTTCCTCCCTCCCTTCCCTCCATTCCTCCCTCCCTCCCTCCCTCCTTTCCTTCCTTCCCTCCCTCCCTTCCTTCCTTCCTTCCTTCCTTCCTTCCTTCCTTCCTTCCTTCCTTCATTCCTTCCTTCGTTCCCCCTTCCACCCTTCCTTCTTTCTCTCCTTCCTTTCTTCCCTCCCTCCTTTTTTCCTTCCTTCCCTCCCTCTCTCCTTCCCCTCTTCCTTCCTTCCTTCCTTCCTTCCTTCCTTCCCTCCCTCCCTCCCTCCTTTCTTTCTTTCTTTCTTTCTTTCTTTCTTTCTTTCTTTCTTTCTTTCTTTCTTTCTCTCTCTCTCCCTCCCTCCCTCCCTCCCTCCCTTCCTTCCTTCCTGCCTTCCTTCCTTCATTCCTTCCTTCCTCTTTCCTTCTTTCTTTCCTTCTTTCTTCATCTTTCTTTCCTTCCTTTCTTCCTCTTACCTTCTTTCTTTCTCTCTTTCTTTCCCTCTTCCTTCCTTTCTTTCTTTCTTTCTTTCACTCTATTTCTCTTTTTCTTCCTTTCTTTTCTTCTTTCTTCCTCTCTCCTTCCTTCCTTCTTTCCGTCTTCTTTTTTTCTCTCCTTCCTTCCTTCCTTCCTTCCTTCCTTCCTTCCTTCCTTCCTTCCTTCCTTCCTTCCTTCCTTTTCCTTTGTTTTCTTTGGTGCCACACCCAATGGTGCCAGGGGCTTACTCCAGCTCAGGGATCACTCCTGGTGGCGCTCGGGGGACCCTATGGTATGTCGGGGATCGAACATGGTCAGCCGGGTGCCAGGCCAAGGCCCTCCTGCTGTGCTCTCGCTCCAGCCCTGGGACTCTGGAGTTTTCTTATTGTTTCCCTGCAGGGATGTTTTGGGCATGAAACCCATCCTCATCAATGTTGTAAATCTCGGGGCCTTAAAAGAAAGTGGCAGCCAACGAGAAGGGTTCGATCCCAGCATCCCATAGGGTCCCCCAAGTCTCACCAGGAATAACCCCTGAGCACTGCTCAGTGTGACCCTCCTGTGTAGCACTGTCGCACTGTCGTCCCAGTGCGCATCGATTGGCTCGAGTGGGCGCCAGTCACGTCTCCACGGTGAGACTTGTTGTGACTGTGTTTGGCATCTCAAAGACGCCACGGGGAGCTTGCCCGGCTCTGCTGTGCGGGCGGGATCCTCTCGGTAGCTTGCTGGGCTCTCTGAGAGGGGCGGAGGAATCGAACCCGGGTCCGCTGTTTGCAATCGCTCCAGACCCTCCCTTTAAAAAAAAAAATCAACAGAGAAGTCATAGCAGGCCCCTAAGGTCACACAGCAAATCCATAGAGAGAGAAAGCGGGTAAGGGTTCTAATCTCCCTGGGTTTTGGGGATAAATGCTTTCAGCCCAGGGGAGATGCATATCATTCCCTCCCAGCCCTTCACTATTGTATTCCTTTTTTCTTTCTTTGCTTTTGGGTCCCACCCAGCGATGCTCAGGGCTGACTCCTGGCTCTGCACTCAGGAATCACTCCCGGTGGTCCTCCGGGGATCCTATGGGATGCCGGGGATTGAACCTGGGTCGGCAGTGTGCCAGGCCAACGCCCTCCCTGCTGTGCTATCACTCCAGCCCCACTATTGTATTCTTTGGGAGAAATCCAAGACTCTGATAAACTACACAACAAGGGGTGGATTCTCCACCTCTGATACGGACAATCAGATCAGCCAGCTCTGGGCGTGAGGTCAGACCCTTGGAAGACAGGAAAGAAAGAAGCTTTTTTTGCCTTTTTGGGTCCCACCCGGCGATGCTCAGGGCCGACTCCTGGCTCTGCACTCAGGAATCACTCCTGGTGGGGAACCATATGGGATGCCGGGAATCGAATCTGGGTCTGCTGGGTGCAAGGCTGCCTTATCCGCTGTCTGATCACTCAGGCCCTGCATTTTTTAGTTTTGGTTTTGGGTCCCACCCGACGATGCTCAGTGCTGACTCCCGGCTCTGCACTCAGGAATCACTCCTGGCGGTGCTTGGGGGACCCCATGGGATGCCGGGGATCGAACCCGGGTCGGCCGCATCCGGCCCATAAGTCCATTCCCTTTAACCCAGTCCTTTTATTTATTTATTTATTTTTTTGGTTTTTGGGTCACACCCGGCGATGCACAGGGGTTACTCCTGGCTCTTCACTCAGGAATTATCCCTGGCGGTGCTCAGGGGACCATATGGGATGCTGGGATTAGAACCGGGGTCGGCCGAGTGCAAGGCAAACGCCCTGCCCGCTGTGCTATCGCTCCAGCCCTAACCCAGTCCTTTTAATTCACTCTTCAGAGCCCTACTCGCAGTGTCCTGTCACTCGGTCCCTGACCCCGTCCGGTGACCCGCAGAATCCCGGGGTCTTTTCTGGGCCAGTTTTGTGCCGCTGTGTCCTCTGCCGTCTGTATGTACTTCATGTGGCTTCATGTCACGTCCCGGCCACAGCTCCGGGCTGACTCGTTCTGTTTCCAAGCTACACATCAGGCCCCAGAGAAGCCTTACCCGGCGTGAAAATAGACGGTATTGGGGCCGGAGCCATAGCACAGTGGGGAGGGCGTTGGCCTTGCACTCGGCCGACCCGGGTTCGATTCCCAGCATCCCCTAGGGTCCCCCGAGCACCTCCAGGAGTGATTCCTGAGTGCAGAGCCGGGAGTCAGCCCTGAGCATGGCCGGGTGGGACCCAAAAAGCAAAAAAAAAATAATAATAGTAATAAAATTTTTTAAAAAGCCAAAAAAAAGTATTAAAAAAAAAAAAGAAAATAGATGGTATTTTGTGTCTGAGGAGTTCCTAGCAATGCTCAGGACAGCATGTGGAGCCAGGGCTCACACCTGGGCATCTGAGTATGCCAGGCGTGTGCCCTAACCTTTAGCTGCCCGCTGGGCCCCCAGGAATCACTTTTGTGAGTTCTCTCTCCTAGTCAGCACCCTCCTCCCTGCCCCATGCAGAATCCAGGGCGCTAAGCCCCTCTCCCATGTGGCCTTAGATTTATTTATCATTATTATTATTATTGTTGGGCTGGAGCGATAGCACAGCGGGGAGGGCGTTTGCCTTGCATGCGGCCGACCCGGGTTTGATTCCTCCGTCCCTCTCGTAGAGCCTGGCAAGCTACCGAGAGGATCCCGCCTGCACGGCAGAGCCTGGCAAGCTCCCCGTGGCGTCTTCGAGATGCCAAACACAGTCACAACAAGTCTCACCATGGAGACATGACTGGCGCCCGCTCGGGCAAACCGATGAACAACAGGACAGTGCTACAGTGCTATTATTATTATTATTGTTGTTGTTGTTGTTGTTGTTGTTGAGGTTTGGGGGCCAGACCCAGCAGGGCTCACTCCTAGCTCTGTGCTCCTCACAGTGCTCGGGGGACCTACCTGGGTCGGCCAGGTGCAAGGCAAACGCCCTCCCCGCTGTGCTATTGCTCCCGTCCCCAATCACATCTCTTTCACCCCCAAACTCCTGGGCACGCAGCCCCCCACAACCACAACCTGCAGTCTCTGGGCTCGGGCTGGGAGGCGGAGAAGTGAGACGACTCAGGAATTCTTTCAGGGCAGAAAGTCAGAAGGAGGCTTCGACGGGGCAGGGCTGTGGAATCCTTCGGAGACGGGAGAAATTCCACATGGGGTGTCGGGGGGACGTTCCCCGCACTCAGCGTCCGAGTGTCGCCAATCTCCTCGGCCTGAGACTGGCTAGTCAGAGGGCCAGCCGATAGGAAAGTTATTGTTCTCTCTCTTTTTTTTTTTTTTTTTTTTTTTTGCTTTTTGGGTCACACCCAGCGATGCTCAGGGGTTACTCCTGGCTCTGCACTCAGGAATTACTCCTGGCGGTGCTTGGGGGACCATATGGGATGCCGGGGATCGAACCCGGGTCGGCCGCGTGCAAGGCAAACGCCCTACCCGCTGTGCTATCGCTCCGGCCCCTGTTCTCTCTCTTTTATTTTTCTTTTGTGGCCAAACCTGGCAGTGCTCAGGGCTGACTCCTGGCTCTGTGCTCAGGGATCCCTCCTGGTGGGGCTTAGGGGTGCCGGGAATCGAACCTCAGTCAGCTGTGAGGCAGGTGCCCTAACCACTGGACTATCTCTCTGGCCCCTGGATGTTGATTTGTTGGTTTGTTTGTTTGGTTTTTGGTTTTGGTTTTGGTTTTGGTTTTTTTGGGTCCCACCCGGCGATGCTCAGGGCTGACTCCTGGCTCTGCACTCAGGGATCACTCCTGGCGGTGCTCGGGGGACCCTATTGGATGCCAGGGATTGAACCCAGGTCGGCAGCGTGCCAGGCCGATGCTCTCCCCTCTGTGCTCTTGCTCCAGCCCCTGGGGTGGGACTTTTAAACACAGTTGGGGTGGTGGTAGGGGAGTTGTGACCCCCCCAACCCCTCCCCCAGGAAGGAGGCGAAGGAGGGTCCAGCTCGGGGTTTGCTAACAAGCCCGGAATCCTTGGTCAGAGGGGGGGATTCGGACAGGGCGGGGTCCCAGAGCAGAGGCAGGCGCCGTCCGCAGGCAGCTGGGAGTGACAGAGCCAAGTCGATGACAGAACAGAGCAAGAAAGCTCAGCTGGCTGAGAGACACAGAGACAGAGAGAGAGACAGACACAGAGAGAGAGACAGGGAGAGAGAGACAGAGACACAAAGAAAGACAGAGATACAGAGACAGAGAGAGACAGAGAGACACAGGGAGAGACAGTGACAGAGAGAGACAGAGAGGGACACAGAGAGACACAGAGAGAGACAGAGAGACACAGAGAGAGACAGGGAGAGAAACAGAGACAGAGACAGAGAGAGAGACAGAAAGACAGAGACAGAGAGAGACAGAGAGAGAGACAGAGACAGAGAGAGACAGAAACAGAGAGAGACAGAGACAGAGAGACAAAGAGAGACAGAGACAGAGAGACAGAAAGAGACAGAGAGAGACAGAGAGAGACAGAGACAGAGAGAGACAGAGAGACAAAGAGAGACAGAGAGAGACAGAGAGACAGAGAGAAAGAGACAGAGAGAGACAGAGAGACAGAGAGAGACAAAGACAGAGAGAGACAGAGAGACACAGAGACAGAGAGACACAGAACACACTGCTTTAAGCGCCCTGCCCCGGCCTGAGCCATACCCCGGCAGCGCTGGGCTCTTCCTTTGAGGGCCCTGAGCCCTGTCCTACGCCCCTCACCCCCCATGGTTCCCGGACACCGCCAGGGGTCACTCCCAAGCCCCCCTGAGCCTTGCAGGGTGGACCCCCCACCCCCGCCCCCAGCCGGCCCCGTAAACTAAACGCTCAGGACACAGCAGATCTGCGCCCGGGGCAGCCAGGGGCAGGTCTGGCCGCAAGGGCCCTCAGGAGCGGTGCAGACTCAGGTGTCGGGACAATGAGCGGAAGCCGCGGCCTCCCGGGGCTGCAGGAAGAGTGTGGAAACGGGGGAGAAGGCACATCCTCGCCCTGGCCTCGCCCCTGCGCAGGCTCAGGCCTGGGGCCTTCCTGCTGTCTGCTGGGTGGGGGCCCGCCCGGCGGTGCTCAGGGCTGACTCCCGGCTCTGCACTCAGGGATCACTCCTGGCGGTGCTCGGGGGACCCTATGGGATGCCGGGGATCGAACCCGGGTCAGCCGCGTGCCAGGCCAACGCCCTCCCCGCTGTGCTGTCACTCCGGCCTTTTTCTTTTTTAGCTTTTGGGCCATGGCCCATAGTGTTCAGGGTTCACTGATTCCTGGCTCTGTGCTCGGGATTGTTCCGAGCAGGGCCCAGGGGACCCTAGGGGATGCCGGGGATCGAACCCAGGACAACTGTGTGCAAGGGAAGTGTGCTATTGCTTCTGGTTCACCAGGGTTGGACGTCTAGAAAAGGTTCAGGGGAACAATCTCCTCCACTTACAAATCAGAGAGCGAAGACCCATTTCCCAATCAGCAGAAGGGCCAGAGAGATAGCACAGTGGGTAAGGCACTTGCCTTGCACTCGACCTACCTGGGTTCGATCCCCGGCATCCCCTAGGGTCCCCCGAGCACCTCCAGGAGTGATTCCTGAGTGCAGAGCCAGGAGTCGGCCCTGAGCATCGCCAGGTGTGGCCCAAAACAAAACAACAACAAAAAAATACCAACAAAAAAACACCGAACAAAACAAAAAAGGCTCCACAAAGGAGAATTGCAAGATGTGTGTGTTCGTTTAAATTCTGGTTTTATTTTACTTTTTTTGTCCCCATGTCCAGGCTCCTTTTATCATTTTCCTTCTATTCTAGACCTTGGAAGTTCCAAATCACTATTTGCTAGATAGGAAAAAATAAATACGTTGGGATTTGGGGGAAGGAAATGTTATTTTAAGAGTCTCAGCTACAGGGTTAAAACAATAGACTGCGTCTCAAAGACAATCTGAAGGAATATATAAAAATATGACCGTTTCCTCTAGAACGGCATCTCCGGTGTGTTAACTTCCCGCCGGAGTCAACTTCTCGTTCCAAAAGAGAAGCCCCCAGCCCTGCTTTTAAAAACAAACAGAAACTCAGCTCCTCAGCTTAAAACATCCAGGTGAAATTCTTTTTCAGTGCACAGTGGTTCCAGCTGGGTGCCGGGGGGAACCAAAAAGGTGAGCGTGACTCACCCAGAGATGAATGAGCTCAAAATCATTCAAAAGACAAAACACAGGAAGAAGAGCCAGCACCTGTGTGCAGATTAGAGTTCTGTGATTCCTTTGCTTCCAGAAAATATGACATTTATTTTAGGTTGTGTGTTTTTTTTGTGGTTTTTTTTGGGGGGTCACACCCGGCCATGCTCAGGGCTGACTCCCGGCTCTGCACTCAGGAATCACTCCTGGAGGTGCTCGGGGGACCCTAGGGGATGCCGGGGATCGAACCCGGGTCAGCCGAGTGCAAGGCAAACACCCTCCCCGCAGTGCTATCACTCCAGCCCCTTTAGCAGGGGGGGCGGGGTTTGAGAGGGGGAATCACACACAATAGTTCTGAGGTCTTTGTCCTGGCTTGATGGTCAGCAGTGACCACTGAGGGGAACCATTTGTGGGGCCGGGAATTGAACCCGGGTCAGCCCCATGCAAGGCAAGCTCCTTTACTCGTGTTATCTCGTCAGTTTTTTATCACAAAGTAGGACAAAGTTTTTTATTTTTTCTTTGCTTTTTGGGTCCCACCCGGCGATGCTCAGGGCTGACTCCCGGCTCTGCATTCAGGGATCACTCCTGGCAGTGCTCGGGGGACCTTATGGGATGCTGGGAATCAAACCTGGGTTGGCCGCGTGCAAGGCCAACGCCCTCCCCGCTGTGCTATCACTCCAGCCCCTGTATTTTATTTCATTATTATTATTATTATTATTATTTGCTTTTTGGGTCCCACACGGCGATGCTCAGGGCTGACTCCCGGCTCTGCACTCAGGAATCACTCCTGGCGGTGCTCGGGGGACCCCATGGGATGCCGGGGATCGAACCCGGGTCGGCCGCGTGCAAGGCCAACGCCCTCCCCGCTGTGCTATCACCCCAGCCCTGGGACAAAGGCTTAATCTGAGGGATGTTGAGGTCGCAATGTTCACTCCTTGTCTGGACAAACCTCTCCCTGCCTCATCCTCCCTCCACTCACCCCACTGTCCTTCCTTGGGCAAGAAAAGCCCAGAGTCAAAGCAATGGGCGTTTTCAAAGCTGGGGCTGGAGCCATAGCACAGCGGGGAGGGCGTTTGTTTGCCTTGCACGCGGCCGACCTGGGTTCGATCCCCGGCATCCCATAGGGTCCCCCTGAGCACCGCCAGGAGTGATTCCTGAGTTGCAGAGTCAGCCCTCAGGTGTGACTGACCCCCCCAAAAAAGCCAACCAACTAAAATAAAAAGAACTTGGGAGTTGCAGCGTTTCTCTGAAGTCTGAGATGGTATCAGTGTATTGGGAGGGTAGAGCCGGGAAGGAATGCAGGGCTCGGGAAGCCCTCAGGGAGCAAATCGGTGTGTGGGGGGTGTTCGGGGACCTGAAGGGACAGGGAGGGACTGTCACCTGTGTCTCCTGGGATCCCCACCCCCCTGCCTCACTCCCCAGGAATCTTGCTCAGTCTACAGTGCTCGGGGTTGCTCCTGGCTCTGTGCTCAGGGTGGGGCGGGATCAGACGGGATCAGAGCTCCCACGTACAAAGTAAGTGCTCAGTTCATTGTACTCTCACTCTCCCTCTCTCTCTGGCGGGTCTTTGGCTTTTGCGAGGGGGCCGTGCCCAGGGATGCTCCCAACTCAGTGCTCAGGCGTCCACGCGGATGCCAGGAAGCAGACCCAGGCTCCCTGCAGGCCCAGCTCAGCCTCCTGCCTTTGGACCCTCCCGTCCGCTCACGCTCCCCTCGGGCCTTCCTGGAGATCAGCGTGGAAGAGGCGTTTCTTTACGAGGTGAAACGTGTGTGTGTGTGTGTGTGTGTGTGTGTGTGTGTGTGTGTGTGAGACAATCTTTGGCAGAGTCTCGAACATGGGGCTTTTCTCATTCTCTCATGATGCCTTTTCGGCAGGTCTGGCTGTGGGGGGAAACTCCAAGTGATAACGGTTGGGTCTTGTGTCGAAATATTGAATGTGATCGAAGGGGAGAGAGAGTCAAGTGGAAATCGTCTGCCACGTAGGCAGGGGGAGGGGTGGGCTGGGGGGGAATACGGGGTTTCTTTTTTTATTTTTTCTTTTTGGGTCCCACCCGGCAATGCTCAGGGCGGACTCCTGGCTCTGTGCTCAGGAATCACTCCTGGCGGTGCTCGGGGGACCCTATGGGATGCCGGGGATCGAACCCGGGTTGGCCGTGTGCAAGACCAGCGCCCTCCCCGCTGTGCTCTCGCTCGGGCCCCAGAGGGAGTGGTTTAAAGGTTTGCCCTCGAGGGGAGAGCAGGCTGGCCTAGTCACCCGACAGGCACAAACCTGCCCTGCAGACTCCAGTCTTGACCCAGACTCCAGTCTCCAGAGACACCCCGCCTGCCTGGAGGAGGCGTTTACGAGCGCACAGGGAGAAACGGAGCTAAAAGGAGCCAGCCTCAGAGCCTAGAGCTGCTGGCACATGTGGGGCGCCAGGGATTTGAACTCATGACCACACGCTCACAGGGCAGGGCTGTGAGTTCCTCCAAGCCTCTCCATGCATCCTGCCTGGATCTTTATTTATTATTATTATTATTATTATTATTATTATTATTATTATTATTATTATTATTTTGCTTTTTGGGTCCCACCCGGCGATGCTCAGGGCTGACTCCCAGCTCTGCACTCAGGAATCACTCCTGGCAGTGCTCGGGGGACCTTATGGGATGCTGGGGATCAAACCCGGGTCGGCCGCGTGCCAGGCAAACACCCTCTCCGCTGTGCTGTCGCTCCGGCCCCTCGAGTATGTCCATCTTGTACCTCCCGGTTTCCATAACTGAGCCCGAGGAAAGGCCATTGTCTAACTGCGTCTAAAACCCGTTCAGAGTTCGCCTGGTGTCACACAGCCCTTGTGGGCCCGGCGCTGCCAGCTAGGGGGACAAGGGTCTCCCGTCCTTTCTTAGGACAGTGACTGAGCCCTCGGCAGCCCCATCGGTATGGACACTCTTGGTTTCTCATTCTGCTTTAGCCTGTGAAGTGTTCCGGAAGAATCCCTGAGTTCTACACTAACTCCTCCCCATTCCAACCTGTGAGAATCTCAACTGGTCGGCCCCAGGGACACAATGTGTTTGTGGGGGGGGATTGTCTTGGGAACCCCCCACCACTGGGGGGGCATTCCCCCTCGGAGAGCTAAAACTGTTACCTAGTTATTATTTCCTTCTTTGTAGTTTAGGTCACATCACGCCCGGCAGGGCTGACTCCGGGCTCTGCGCTCAGGGATCACTCCTGGCGGTGCTCGGGGGACCCTAGGGGATGCCGGGGATCGAACCCGGGTCGCCCACGTGCCAGGGAAGTGCCCTCCCCGCGGTAGCTCTGCAGTTGGGTGAGCCCTACCTACCAGGCTTAACAGCCACCCTGCTGCATTGCTCCCATTAATCCCCCCGATTCAGCAGACAGGGCCGACGTCCGCAGGGGACTGTTCTTTGCAGGACGGATTATCCTTGATCTCGATCTTTCTTTGAGGCTGGGTGATCATTAACACAGACCACAGATACCCTCTTCTCCCCCGGCAGGGAGAGGCACCTCGTTAATAATTCTCCCTCCAGCTTCCTTCTCATCCCACGCCCATCCCGGTAAACCATCGGACCGTCCCCATAAATCATTCATTCTCTCCTTTTTTTTTTTTCTTTTTTTGGGTCCCACCCGGCGATGCCCAGGGCTGATTCCCGGCTCTGCACTCAGGAATCACTCCTGGCGGTGTTCGGGGGACCCTAGGGGATGCTGGGGATCGAACCCGGGTCAGCCGCGTGCCAGGCAAACACCCTCCCAGCTGTGCAATCGCTCCAGCCACATTCTCTCTCTTTTTTTTTTAATTGATTTTTTTTTTTTAATGAAAAAGACCGTGATTTACAAAGTTCTTCATGATGCAGTTGAAACAACTTGGTGTTCGGACACCATCAGTGTGACCCAACCACCACGACCAGCAATATCCCCAGTTTCCCTCCCGTCCCAACCTGCCTCTCTTAGGCACACAATGAACACATGATGAACAACGGGATGACAGTGTGACAGTGCTACAGTGCTTATTCCAACAACACTTTAAGAACTGGCAAATGGTTGTAACTACCTCACAGTGATTCAATAAATTTTTTTTTTAAAAAAAGAACTGTCAAATGGAACGATTAGAAAATAAATCAGTAAGAGCCCAGTTAGTCATTGCTATATGATTGTTGATCTAAGAAAATTAGAAAACTACAACCGCTTCATGCAATAGAATAAAATGTCTCTTCTCGTTTATGCATATTGGTTTTCAACTCTGGAGCCTAAATCTTGTTTTGTTTTGTTTTTTGTTTTTCTTTTTTCTTTTGCTTTTCGGGTCCCACCCGGCGATGCTCAGGGCTGACTCCCGGCTCTGCACTCAGGAATCACTCCTGGCGGTGCTTGGGGGACCATACGGGATGCCGGGGATCGAACCTGGGTCGGCTGCGTGCCAGGCCAGTGCCCTCCCCACTGTGCTCTCGCTCCTTCAACTTTAAGTGTGGGATTTCTATGATCTCATTTGCACCCAAAGAGAGAACTCGGCAAACTAACGCGTGGACTATTCTCAGCTGCTCATTAGCTCACTGTATCCGGAATATCTCCTGGGCCGGTGCCAGATAATAAATCTAGTCCCATTCAGTTCCTTTGACCTCAGTGAATTCCTGACCCCACCCACTCACTGTGGAAGTCTAGGGCCACCCCGCCAGCCTGCCCCGGGGCCTTGCTCCCACGGGGTCCACCGCTGTGACACACGCCCTCCTCCAGTGTCCTGGGGCAGGTGAGGAGACGCCTTCATTTCACAAACGCCTGAACTCTACTTAACTTGCATTTTCTTTTCTGTCTGTTTGAAATTTATTTTTTTTTTTGGGGGGAAGCCACACCCAGCGATGCTCAGGGCTGACTCCTGGCTCTGCACTCAAGGATCACTCCTGGCAGTGCTCAGGGGACCCTATGGGATGCCGGGGATCGAACCCGGGTCGGCTGTGTGCCAGGCAAACACCCTCCCCGCTGTGCTACTTTCTGGACCCAATAATCAAAATAATTGTTTTGTTTTTGAGCCACACCTGGTGATGCTCAGGGCTGACTCCTGGCTCTGCACTCAGGAATTATTCCTGGCAGTGCTCAGGGGACCCTATGGGATGCTGGGAATCGAACCCTGGTCAGCCTGGTGCAAGGCAAACGCCCTCCCCGCTGTGCTATTGCTCCAGCCCCAAGGGACCCTTTTATTTATTTTATTTATTTATTTATTTGGCCTTTTGGGTCCCACCCGGCGATGCTCAGGGCTGACTCCTGACTCTGCACACAGGAATCACTCCTGGTGGTGCTCGGGGGACCCTAGGGGATGCCGGGGATGGAACCTGGGTTGGTCATATGCCAGGCAAACGCCCTGTCCGCTGTGCTATGTCTCCAGCCCCCTTAACTTTCCTTTTCAACCACGAAAGCAACCTTTCCCTTATCCAATCCTGAGTCTCACCTGCCTTTATCTACCCTAATCTAATCCCAGCCAAACCCTGAATCCAGAGTAGGACGACACCTAATCATTAGCCAAAGTGGAACAATCACCGCTTGGACTAGACTTGCATTTTAAACTTTAAGCACAGGAACACTTAATTCCTAAACAATTCCTAAGTTCCCACCCAGACCCCTCCTCTGGCCCTGATCCTAACCATAACCATTGCTCTCCTCCGCCAAACCTGCTTATTAACTGAAATTGAGCTATCACCCTGTGATTTGGGCTCCCTGTGGGGTTCAGGATCAAATCTGGGTTCAGCCATGATCAAGGCAAGTTCCTGACCCACTGTCCTATTTCCCTGGATCCTCTTTCAAGTGTTTTATTTTATTTATTTCTTTATTTATTTGTGTATTTATTTATTTATTTATTTATTTTTCTGCGTCACACCCAGCGATGCTCAGGGCTTGACTCCCAGCTCTGTGCTCAGGGATCACTCCTTGTGGTGCTCTGGGGACCCTATGGGATGCTGGAGATCGAACCCGGGTCGGCTGTGTCCAAGGCAAACGCCCTCCCCGTTGTGCTGTTGCTCCAGCCCCTCTTTCAACATACTTATTTTTCACTGCAAACCATTTTAAGCATAAATTAGAGAAATAATAGAAAACAGTATAACGTATATATTAGTAAATCCACTGGCAAATCATAGCATTTTGTCATAAATACCTAACTTAGACATTGTTTGAAAAATAAAATTATATGTCTATATAATTTAAATCTCTCTCTTTTTCTTTTTTTTGCTTTTTGGGTCACACCCGGCCATGCACAGGGGTTACTCCTGGCTCATGCACTCAGGACTTACTCCTGGCGGTGTTCGGGGGACCCTATGAAATACTGGGAATCGAACCTGGGTCGGCCGTGTGCAAGGCAAATGCCTTAACCCTGAATTTTCTTTTTCTTTTCTTTTTTTTGCTTTTTGGGTCACGCCCAGCAATGCTCAGGGGTGACTCCCGGCTCTGCACTCAGGAATCACTCCTGGCGGTGCTCGGTGGACCCTAGGGGATGCTGGGAATCGAACCCATGTCGGCCGCTTGCAAGGCAAACGCCCTGCCCATTGTACTATCGCTCCAGCCCTTAGGAATTATTCTTGGCAGTGTTCAGGGGACCGTATGGAATGCCGGGGATCGAACCCCAGCTGGGTGCGTGCAAGGTAGACACCATGTTACCCTCTGTGCTATCACTCTGGCCCTTCTATTTTTTTTTTTTTTTGTACCATCAACAGTGCCACAATTCAGGATCACAACTTACAAGGACCTGACCAAATTAATGGCCACATTCAAAATAAATAGCAGTAATTACCCATCCCCATTATTTATAAGTACATTTCACCTCCGGGCACCGCTTTGATGGAGGAAGTCGCTGTAATGTCCTCGGAGGAGAGTTAAGCATCATTACTCCCCTCCACAATCAAAGACTGAGTTTTATCAGAAGGTCAAGGGACTTACCACAAGTTACACAGCCAGGCACTGGAGTTAAAAAACACAATCTAAGCGTCTCTTTGATTAGGGAAAAAAAAAATTTTCCTTCAAAAGTTCAATGAATGTGCCTGAGAACATTAAAAAAAAACCCAACAATTTCATAACAAAGAGACTTTAGCAGTACTGAGTAATAGCAAACTTGAACTTGAAAAAGGAAAATCGAAAAGCCACTTTCAGAACCAGACCCTGAGGACTCCTTTCCACGCTAGTCTAGCTTCCCGCAGGTGCGTTTAGCAACCTGGCCTCTATCCACGGCCGATCTCTGCAGGCCGGATATGAGATAAGTCGGAGATGAGGAAAGTTGTTTTTCCTGGAATAAGGAAATAAGAAAAGTTCTAGAGACTTCCAGGCTCCCAGCCCCTCCCAGCTACGGGGGCCGGTGGGAATGGGGCAGAGACTCAGGAAGAAGGTGACTTCGGTGAGTCCAAGACCTGAGGAGGAAGGCATCTGGGGGGACCAGACGGGGTGGGGGAAGGGGCTGGGCCACACCCAGCAGTGCTCAGGGCTGACTCCCGGCTCTGTGCTCAGGGCTGACTCCCGGCTCTGTGCTCAGGGCTGACTCCTGGCTCTGTGCTCAGGGCTGACTCCCGGCTCTGTGCTCTGTGATGCCGAGAGGCCCTAGGGATGCCGAGGATCCAACCCTGGTTGGCTTCTGTGAAGTTCTGGGTTTGATTCCCGGCTCTCGGCGGGAGAAGGGAAGAAATACGACGACTAGAATCAGGAGTATTAGGACTGGAGAGATAATCCACCAGGAAAGACTCGTGCCTGGCACGCGGCTGACCCGGGTTGGATCCCCGGCACCCCACAGGGTCCCCTGAGCACTGCCAGGAGAGTCAGCCCTGAGCTCTAATAATAAGAACTTTGCCTTTGGAAGAATGACCCTTTCTCTCAAAGCATTTGGTTTGTTCTATTTTTTTTCTTTTTTTCTTTTTTGGGTCACACCCAGCGATGCTCAGGAGTTGCTCCTGGTTTTGCACTCAGAAACTACGCCTGGCGGTGCTCGGGCAACCATATGGGATGCTGGGAATCGAACCTGGGTCGGCCACGTGCAAGGCAAACGCTCTACCCGCTGTGCTATCCCTCCAGACCCTCTTTTTTCTTTTTGGGTCCCACCCGGCGATGCTCAGGGCTGACTCCCGGCTCTGCACTCAGGAATTACCCCTGGCGGTGCTCAGGGGACCCTATGGGATGCTGGGATTTGAACCCGGGTCGACCGCGTGCAAGGCAAACGCCCTCCCCGCTGTGCTATCGCTCCGGCCCCTCAAAGCATTTGGGACCAACAATTGAAGGATATTGTGAGATCCCACACGGAAAAACGGCGCCATGTGCATCTGAAAGATGATTCATCTTCAGTAAATTTTCTAACATTTGGGTCGCATTCCACAATTGAAACGTGGCCTTTCCCCCCCTTTGATGGGACGATTTCGGGTGGGGATCTGTGCTTCATTCCTTGGGAACATTTCCTTTTTAATCACAGTTATGATAAATTAAGCTCTAGCATAAACCCTATCTTTTTTTTTTAGTGTTTTATTTTGTTTCTCTAAAGTAGTTCACAATATTTATTGACATTTGATATCCGAACACCAATCCCACCGCAGTGACACCTTCCCACCACCATATTTGGGATGTTTCTGTTCCAACCCCTGCCCCAAAGCAGAACCGAAATCATTGATTTTTGTATTGTTTATTATTATTATTATTATTATTATTATTATTATTATTCCATATTGGATATGCCAAAAACAGTAACAATAAGTCTCTCAATGAGAGACGTTACTGGTGCCCACTCGAACAAATCGATGAGCAATGGGATGACAGTGACAGTGATTATTATTATTATTTTCTTTTTGGGCCATACCGGCAATGCTCAGGGCTGACTCCCGGCTCTGCACTCAGGAATCACTCCTGGTGGTGCTCGGAGGACCCTATGGGATGCCGGGGATTGAACCCTGGGTCGGCTGCGTGCCAGGCCAACGCCCGCTGTGCTACTGCCCGGCCTTTTCACCTGCTTCAAGACGCCTGTTTGGTTCTCTAAAGCCTCACTCACACTGGCCGTGACCTTCCCCGGGCGGGAATGCAAACACGGCAGGTGCCCGAAAGGCTTAATTTGGCCGCTGACTTCTAGAGGCTATTTGATGCCTCTGAGTTTTCCTTTCCTTAAGTACAGCGTGAACGTCTCCTGCTTCTACAGCAGTCACTGCCTTTCTCCTCTCCATGTCTGCTGCGTGAGCTTACTTTCTCTTGAGATGCAAAACACAGGGCGAGAGTCCAGCAGACTCACTTGAGGCACATATAAAGGTGGATTTTGGGAGCGCCAGAGCAACAGCACAGCGGGGAGGGCGTTTGCCTTCCACGTGGCAGGCCCGGGTTCGATCCCCGGCATCCCCTAGGGTCCCCCGAGCACCGCCAGGAGTGATTCCTGAGTGCAGAGCCGGGAGTCAGCCCTGAGCATCGCCGGGTGGGACCCAAAAAGCCAAACAAAGATGGGGATTTGTGCATATTGCAAAATGATCATTCTGATGTTTTCCCTCGAATGAGAACACCTGCCTCGCACCCGAGGCTTGATTCCAGCTCAGCATGGTACCCCAGCACCTCAGGTGGCACCCAGGGGTGCAATCCCCCCAACAAAATGAAAACAAAGTACAATACAGCCCCTAACTATGTCATCATCATCATCATCATCATATTAGTATCACTGTCATCCCATTGCTCATCGATTTGCTCGAGCGGGCACCAATAACATCTCCATTGCGAGACTTGTTGTGACTGTTTTTGGCATATTCGTTTGCCTTGCACGTGGCCGACCTGGGTTCAATTCCTCCGCCCCTCTCTTGGCAAGCTACCGAGAGTATCTCGCCTGCACGGCAGAGCCTGGCAAGCATCAGATTAGTAGTAGCAAAAATTATTTTTTTGGTCATACCCAGCGATGCTGAGGGGTTTCTCCTGGCTCTGCACTCGGGAATCACTCCTGGCGGTGCTCAGGGGATCCTGTTTGATGCCAGGGATCGAACTAGGGTCGACTGCATGCAAAGCAAATGCCCTCCCCGCTGTGCTATCGCTCTGATCTAATAGCAGCTCCAATAGCAAATGTTACTTGTAGGTAATCGCTTCCTGCAAAAGAGAAAAAACAAAACAAAACAGAACAGATTGTATTGTGGTGCTAAGTGAGGGAAGCAGGACAAAAAGAAAAAGCAAGCAGCGAGAGGGAAAGATAGGACAGTGGGGAGGGCTTTCGATCCTGGCATCCCATAGGGTCCCCCGAGCACCGCCAGGAGTGATTCCTGAGTACAGAGAGCCAGGAGTCAGCCCTGAGCATCGCCGGGTGGAACCCAAAGACAAAACAAAAATTAAAAAAGAAAAAGAGAAAGAAAGAAAACGTAAACATGTCGGTTATCAGAGAATTCAAGGGGGCTGGAGCGATAGTACAGCGGGGAGGGCGTTTGACTTGCACACGGCCAACCTGGGTTCGAATCCCAGCATCCCATAGAGTCCCCTGAGCACTGCCAGGAGTAATTCCTGAGTGTAGAGCCAGGAGTAACCCCTGTGCATCACTGAGTGTGACCCAAAGAGCAAAAAAAAAAGAAAAAAGAATTCAAATTGTAGTAAAATCGAAGTCTAGAGGTCTCTATAAACATGATCACTCTTAGAATTGCCCATTCTTAATCTCAGTGTAGTAAACACACACACACACACACACACACACACACACACACACACAGACTACCCTACCTGGGGCAAATGGGGCTCTCTGCATTCTTGGCCAGACAGGTTTTATTTATTTTTTATTAATTAATTATTTTTTTGGCTTTTTTGGGTCCCACCCAGCGATGCTCAGGGCTGACTCCCAGCTCTGCACTCAGGAATCACTCCTGGCAGGGCTCAGGGGACCCTATGGGATGCCGGGGATCGAACCTGGGTCAGCCGTGTGCCAGGCCAACGCCCTCCTCACTGTGCTCTCGCTCCAGCCCCCCGGACAGTTTTTAATTTGTCCTTGCGGTCAGCTGTTTTGTTGGGGGAAAAAAAATGCTTTCTGCAAGAGAGCCACTGTCCCCCCCCTCCACCCTCCCTCCCAGTTCTGCAATGGATGATTTGTTTTTTTCCCCTCCAGTAACGGGATGGACCAGCTGGGATCTCGTTTCAGAGCTCACGCACCCAGGAGGAATGGGTCCAAGTTATTTTCAGGAAACGGAGTAAACAAACACAAAGCCAAGAGCTCCCATCATCAAGGGTCCTCCCACCAAATGAACTGAAATTACATTTATGCCTTGGAGAGCCTCCCGTCAACGTTTATAGAGCCCCTAATGAAGGACATTTAGTTTGTCTGCAATTCTAAGTGGGATTTCCCCCTCCTGCCTCCCTCTCCCCCCAATAAACTAAATTCTGCCTTTTCTGGGCTACGCCCCGTTCTACTTAGTTTACCCTGGGCTTTGCACTCAGGAATCACTCCTGGCGGTGCTGGGTGGGGGGGGGCCTAGGGGATGCTGGGGAATCGAACCCGGGTCGCCTGTGTACAAGGCAAATACCCTCCTGGCTGTCCTATCGCTCTGGCCCCTGGATTTAATTTTTTTTTTGTTGGGGACACACTCAACTGTGCTCAGGGCTGACTCCTGGCTCTGTGCTCAAGCATCACTCCTGGTGGTACTTGGGAGACCCTATGGGATGCTGGGGATCGAATCCTGGTAGATTGAGAGCGAGGCAAGCCCCCTACCAGAGACAGCCATCTCTCCAGTCCCACCCCTGCATTTTTTTTTTCTTTTAACAGAACAGCTCAAGGGGCTGGAGCTGTAGCACAAAGGTTAGGGCGTGGGCCTTGCACGCAGCTGACCGCTACTAAGGGTCAGCCCTTGTCACTCAGGCGCAGCCACTGAGCACAGAGCCAGGAGTCGCCCATGAGTACTGCTGGCCGTGCCCCGGGGCCCTCAAAATAATAATAAAAATCAGAATCACTTGATAGAAAAAATCTCGGGGCCAGAGAGATAGCACAGTGGGGAGGTCATTTGCCTGGCATGGGTTCGATCCCCGGCATCCCATAAGACCCCCCAAGCCCCGCCAGGAGTGATTCCTGAGTGCAGAGCCAGGGGTAACCTCTGAGCATAGCCGGGTGGGATCTAAAAGGCCAAAAGAAAAAAAGATTTTTTTTTTTTTACTAAGTTGTCTTCAAATCTTTTACACTGGGTCCCTTTGAACAGAGATGCAACCAGCGGAGAATTTATTTCATCACCCAACACCCTCTGGCTACATAGTTCTCGAGGAAAAGCCAGTTTCCTTGCTGCTTGCATTGAGAAATAGATTCAACTGATGAATGAGCTTTTACAAATCCCCGGGCGTGGGGGCTGAGGGGGTGAGGGGGGCCAGAGTTCCAGGCTGGAGGGGGGTCCCACAAATACCGGACACACGAGCCAGGACAGGGCGCCCCTAAAGTTGAGTCTGCACACCTTGGGGGTCGCAGCTTGATTTCGGTTGCACGTGGTGGAAAATCTGAGCAAGATGGGTAAAATGATAATTTTCTTCTTTATTAATAATAAAATATTTAAAATTTATCCGGGGGATTCACGGATTCTACCTATCCTGCATCTCCGGTTTTACTGACTTTATCTTGGTGTTCTTTGCCCCTCCTTTGTTCTAAGGGTGGAGAGAGATGTCCTTCTTGGGCAGAAATGAATGGCATTTATTTTGCTTTTCGGAACGGTTCAAACCTGAGTCCCTCTGCGGACCCAGCCACCACCTACCCCCACCCCAGGGCTCATTATGGGGTCTGCAGTGATTTTTAAAATTTTATTTGTGCAATTATTATTTTTAAAATAATTGCAAATATAATGCTGCAATTATTATTTTCTGGATCGCCTAGTTAGGATTTTCTCCATCGTCGAGATCGTGGAAAGAGAATTAAAAGAAAAAGCGGGCGGCTGCACGCGCGGCGGCGGCTCCGGCAGGTCCGGGTCGGGGCCCGGTGACTCAGCAGCCCGGGAGGGGGGGGACTGTCCACTCGCGGCCTCTGCGCCCCTCCCCCGGCCTGGACGCCCCCCAGCCCCTCGGGGTGCGGCCGCGCCGAGGGCGGGGGGCGCGGGGCAGCCCCGGCCAGGACCCGGCTGGACCCCGGGGCCCACGCCCAGGCCGGCGCGGGGCTCCCGACGCCCCCTCCCCGGGCCCGGGCTCCCGGCATGCACCGCCGTCCCCCTGCGGGCCGCCCCCGCCCCCGCGCCCCTCCGGCTCGGGCCGCTCCCGTCCCCGGCCCCCTCCGAGGCGCTCCCGTCCCCCTCCCGGCCCCCTCCAGGCCACGCCCCTCTCAAGACCCCGCCCACCACCAAGGCCACGCCCCTCCTCCCTGCTCACTCTAGACTCCTCCCACTCCAGCCTCAGTCCTCAATCACAGGCCCCGCCCCCTCAAGACCGCCCTCGGTTTGTGACCACGCCCACTTCACCCCAGGCTCCGCCCCTGCCCGCTCACAGTAGGCTCCGCCCTTCTCACCCCAGGCTCGACCCCGCCCTCTATTCGTGGCCACGCCCATTGAACCACAGGCTCAGCCCCTCCCTCTATTCGGGGCCACGCCCACCCCCTTCATTCCATGCTTCCCCTTGCCCGCTCATTAGTAGGCTCCGCCCTTCTCACCCCAGGCTCCGCCCCTCTCTTGCGTCGTGGCCACGCCCATTTCACGCCAAGCTCCGCTCGGGCAGCAAACAGTAGTCTCCGCCCCTCTCACCTCGGGCTCTGCCCCGCCCTGGGTCGTGGCCACGCCCTTCGACGTCAGTAGGCTAGTTCGCAATGGCTCGGCCCCGCCCCCCCCGCCGCGGTCTCGTCCCTCCGACGCCGGGTTCCTCCCCTACCCGCTCGCGATAGGCTCGGTTGCGGCCCTCCCGCCCCCTCGCCGCGGCCCCGCCCCTCGAACCGGGTTCCTCCCCCTCCCGCTCGCGATAGGCTCGTCCGCGGCTCGGCTCCGCCCCTCAGGTGCCGGGTTCCTCCCCCTCCCGCTCGCGATTGGCTCGGCTGCGGCTCGGCCCCGCCCCGTGGCCGCGGCCCTGCCCCGCCCCGCCCCCCGCCTGGCCCTCCGCGGCGCGGCCATCGGGCGCGGGGCCGAGCTCGCAGAGCGCGGCGCGCGGCGGGCGGGGCAGCAGCGCGGCGGTGGCGGGGCAGCGGCGGCAGCAGCAGGACCGGGCCGGACTCTCGCGGCCTCCCGCGTCCCCTCCCGGCGCGATGCGCGCTCGGGCGCGGCTCTGGCCGCTGCTGGCCGCGCTGGCCGCGTGGCTGGGCGGCGCGCGCGGCGCCATGGACGAGTGCGTGGCCGAGGGCGGCCGGCCGCAGCGCTGCATGCCCGAGTTCGTCAACGCCGCCTTCAACGTGACCGTGGTGGCCACCAACACGTGCGGGAGCCCGCCCGAGGAGTACTGCGTGCAGACGGGGGTCACCGGCGTCACCAAGTCTTGCCACCTGTGCGACGCGGGACAGCCCCACCTGCAGCACGGCGCGGCCTTCCTCACCGACTACAACAACCAGGCCGACTCCACCTGGTGGCAGAGCCAGACCATGCTGGCGGGAGTGCAGTACCCCACGGCCATCAACCTCACGCTGCACCTGGGTAAGCGCTGCCCGAGCCCCCGCGCGCGCCCGGGACCCCCGGCCCGCGGGGGTCGCGCCGGGGACTCCTCCCGGGCCTGCGGGGGTCACGCGCGGGACCCCCGGCTTGCAGGGGTCACTCGCTGGCCTCCTCCCAGGCCTGCAGGGGTCACGCGCGGCCCCCCCCCCCCCCCGGCCTGCAGGGGTCACTCGCTGGCCTCCTCCCAGGCATGTAGGGTTCACGCACGGGACCCCCGGCCTGCAGGGGTCACTCGCTGGACTCCTCTCAGGCCTGCAGGGGTCACGCGCGGGAAACACCACCCCCCCCCACCCCCCCCCCCGCCCCGGCCTGCAGGGGTCACTCGCTGGCCTCCTCCCAGGCCTGCAGGGATCACACGCCGGACCCCCGGCTTGCAGGGGTCACTGCTGGACTCCTCCCAGGCCTGCAGGGGTCACGCGCGGGACCCCCCCAGGTCTGCAGGGCTCACACCCAGGATTCCCCCCAGAACCCCCCTCACCTGCAGGGGTCACACACGGAACCCCCCAGGCCTGCAGGGGTCACCACTGGGGCCCCCCCTCCGGCCTTCGCTAGCCTCACTCTGGTGGAGGGAGTTCAGGGGGTCCGGGGGTCTGCTTCTGTGCCATTAAACTAGAACCCCACTTTTTTATTCTTCCTTTTTTTTCCATGCGGGGGGCCGTTGGGTGGGGATTGGGCCCTGCCGCTGGTGTGGCCGGGTGGTGGCCCCCTCTGGGACTTGGCTGAAAGGGGCGCGGGGCCGTGCCCAGGCATCGGTGTGGTGTCGGGCTTGGCACCCAGGCAAGTGCCCCGAGCCCCCCTGGGCCGTTTCTGCAGCTGGAAGTTTGCTTTGCAAGGCGGGTGGGTCCCCCCCGCCCGACTCCAGGGAAAAGTTGGCTCGATGGTTTCTAGGTCGCTCTGTGTGCTTCCCGCAGTGGTGCCGGCCCAGGCCTCGCTCTCCTGTCCTGGCCCCTTGCTGGCCCTCGGAGCCCGGCAGGAGGCCGCGGGGATCTCTTGAGCTCGGGAGTGGGGTGTCCGGAGGACTTCGAGGCCGGCCCACCAGAGGATGCACATGTTTACCCTCGAGTCTCCAAAACCCCGTTTGATCTAGATAAGTGTTGCTTCCGCCGAGACCGGCTATAAACACGGAGACCGAGTCTCGATTGTGTCTGAGTGAAAGGGTGCCGGGGGCGTAGGGTGTAGTGGGGGGGGGCTGCACTTCCCAGGCCGCGGCGGGGAGGGAGAGAGTCCTGGCACGGATGGACGGCCAGGCCCTGAGCCACGCCTCATGGGACCTGCGACCTTTGAGGCCATTGGCGTCACAAGGCCCACAATTGCTTTGTGTGTGTGTGTGGGGGGGGGTTTGGCCCTCCCCAGGGGGGTCTCTCCCTCACACACACACACACACACACACACACACACCGTCGTCATGGGGGGAGGCGGGAGGCTCAGCTTCCTGCGGGAAGAAGGCGGCATCCGCCAAAAATGCCACGGAGAGTGGCGTTGGGTTTTCCGGCTCTGTGTGTGAGCAGCCCCCATTGTCCTGGGGCCGGGCCGTCCGTCCGTCTGTCCATCGGGAAGTGGAAGCTCGGAGAATAAGGTCACGGAGCCCACCCCCCTCGCCCGCGAGCCACCTGCCTTTGGGCGGGTCAGGGCCCCTCGACCCCGTCCCGAGGTGATCTCCGGGGTGGGGCGGGGTGTCTCAGAGACTCGGGGCTCGGGGGGCCCCCCCCTCGCTCAGATCTCTGGCTGGTGTCTCCTGGGGGGGTTTGCAGACTTGGCCGTCAGTCCCTTGAAGGCCCCCTCGACTCCTCCCGTTTAAGTTTGGGTGTGGGAAAATTGCTGTGTGGAGTCTTAAGTGCCCCCATGGGGTCACCTTTTGCTCCCTTGCAGATGCTAGCGCTGGCGACCAAGACCGTGTGTGTGTGTGTGTGTGTGTGTGTGTGTGTGTGTGTGTGTGTGTCGGGGGCTGGCAGTCACGCAGAGTTCCTCTCCTGCCCGCCCCCCACCCCCCAGTTTTTTTCTGCCGGCCGAGTGCTCTGGGAAGTGGGAGGTGATTTAGGGGGGTCTGGCCGAGCTGGCTAAATTGCTGGGCCTTGACACAGAGAGATCAAGTGGCAGGGCGGGCTGGTGGCCCCCAAAAGGCCACTCCGAGCTGTCCGAGGGGCTGACGCGGTCACCCAGCCCGGACGCCAGTCTTCCACGCTACCCCAGAAAATGCTATGTGCTCCGACTTGTCCTTTTTTTTGTTTTGTTTTGCCGAAAAATGCTTCTGTTTGAAGCACAGCCCCTCTTGCTCCGACGAGTGCTTGGAGCTCAGGGCTTGAAAATAAACCAAGTTTCAGAGCGTTCTTGGACACCGTTTTCATTCCCGGCAGCTGCAGAAAGCCCTCGGGACCTAGACTCAGACCGGAACTGGGTCTGAATTATCATCTCCCCCTGCCCCTCTGGACACGTGTGTGGGTGGGAGGGCATTTGGACCACACTCTGCAGTGCTCAGGGCTGATTCCTGGCTGCTCTGTGCTCAGGGGTCACTCCTGGCAGAGCTTGGGGGACCCTGTATGGAATCTTCACAGGTTTGGTTTTTTTTTTGTTGTTGTTTTTTTTTGCTTTTTGGGTCCCACCCGGCGATGCTCAGGGCTGACTCCTGGCTCTGCACTCAGGACTCACACCTGGCGGTGCTCAGGGGACCCTATGGGATGCTGGGAATAGAATCCGGGTCGGCCACGCGTAAGGCAGACACCCTCCCCGCTGTGCTATGGCTCCGGCCCCTTCACGGGGGTTGAAGGCAAGTGCTCGCATCCTTTCTTTCTGGTCCCTTTCTCATTTTGAAAAACTTCAAGCTGGCACACACGCACACTCATGCATGCATGCAAAAAATTTTTTTTAAAAAGCTGTTAGTTGAGCTAGAGCGATAGTACAGTGGGGAGGGTGTTTGCCTTGCACGCGGCCGATCCGGGTTTGATCCCCAGCATCCCATAAGGACCCCCGAGCACCCCCAGGAGGGATTCCTGAGTGCAGAGCCAAGAGTCAGCCCTGAGCATCACTGGGTGGGACCCCCCCAAAAAATGAAAACAAACAAAGAAACCAAAGTGTCAGCTAAAATGATTCTCTAGGGACTAGAGTGATAGTACAGCAAGGGCTGGGGGTAGAAGAGTTTGTTTTGCACACGGCAGACCCTGGGTTCGATCCCGATCCCCGACACTCCAGATGGTCCCCTGAGCACTGCCAGGAGTAAGCCCTGAGTATCACCAGCTCTGACCCCCAAACCAAAAGTAAATAAAATAAAGTGACCCCATAGGGCGGGAGAGACAGTACAGGGGCTGGAGCAATAACACAGCGGGGAGGGCGTTTGCCTGGCACTCGGCCAACCCGGGTTCGATCCCCAGCATCCCATAGGGTCCCCCGAGCACCGCCAGGAGTGATTCCTGAGTGCAGAGCCAGGAGTCAGCCTTGAGCATCGCCGGGTGTGACCCAAAAATAAAAATAAAATAAAATAAAATAAAAAATAAAATAAAAAATAGACAGTACAGCAGGGAGGGTGCTTGCTTGCCTTGCGGGCAGCTGACCTGGGTTTGATTCCCGGCACCCCACAGGCCCCCCCCCCCCCGCCCTGCCAGGAGTGAGCCCCGAGAGCAGACCCAGGAGTCAGCCCTGAGCCCGGAGTCCTGTCGGGTGCAGCCCCAAAGCAAACTGCACAGCGAATCCTGTGATTCTTACCCACGTGGGCGCCTGCTCGAGAAGCTTCCGGAAGGATCCAGAAGCTACTGTCCCCCGCTGCTTGGCGCTCTCCTGGCCTCAGCCCTGCGGGTTGCTACTCGAGGTCCCACCGAGTCTGACCCTCGGTGCAGTACCCCGGCCCCCTCAGCACGGCCCCCTCAGCATGTGCTGACCGGGGCGGGGGGCGGGGGGGGGCGGGGGGGCCGGGACCATCGACAGCAGGGCAGGGCCTTTCACGCACGGCTCACCTCGGGGCTCCACGCATCGCTGGCTCCGGGGTATGTGAAACCCGAGTCGGGGGTGCGAGAGCCCAGACGCCAAGAGGCCAGGCGGGCTCCTGGGAACCAGGCCGCGGGTGACTGCAGTTAGGGAGTGACCGGCACGAGTCATAAAGCCGCAGGGACTCACAGCGCCCTTGCTGGTTACGGCCAGGCCGGGGACACGTTCCCACAGGGGCGTGAGGGGGTGAGGTGGCTAAATACACTGGGAAACACACACACACACACACACACACACACCCTGTGCTCAAGGGGCCTTCCTGGCTACACACACACACACACACACACACACACCCTGTGCTCAAGGGGCCTTCCTGGCTACACACACACACACACACCCCTGTGCTCAAAGGGCCTTCCTGGCTCCTACACACACACACCCTGTGCTCAAGGGGCCTTCCTGGCTACACACATACACATACACACACACACACACACACACACACACACACACGCCAGGCTGGGGGACACTTTCCCACAGGGGCTTTTGGGATCACCCCTGACACACACACACATACACACACACACACCTGTGCTTCCTGGCTCTAAATACACTGGGAAACATTTGGAAAATCTACTGGAATTTTTGGCTTTTGGGAACACACACACACACAAACACACACACACACACACACACACACACACACAACCCCCCTGTGCTCAGGGGGCCTTCCTGGCTCCACGCTCGAGAATTCTTCCTGGCATGGTTTGGGGGGACCTTACAGGATGCCGGGGATCAGCTGGGTAACAGCTTTTTAAAAAAAATTTTTTTTTTGCATGCATGCATGAGTGTGCGTGTGTGTGCGCGAGTGTGTGTGTGTGTGTGTGTGTGTGTGTGTGTGTGTGTGAGAGAGAGAGCATTCTGCAAAGAAGGCGTGGCAGAGGTGACATGGGTTGGGGTGCAGAGGACCCGTCCTTGGGCGGACGGAGTTAAAGAGTGGCCGTGGGGAGCAGCGCGGGGCGCAGTCCTGCCTGGGGTGGTGGCGGGAACGTTCTTCTCGGAGAAGGAGTCTTGGCGGGTTTGACTCGTCCAGCTTGGAGCGTCCGAAATGGGGTCGTGCCTCAGAGTCCTGCCCTCAGCCCTCTGCCGTACCAGTATCCGGGTGTTGCAGATTGGCCTTTGCTAGCAGCCTCGGGGGTTACCTGGCACGCGGCCGACCCGGGTTCGATCCCCGGCATCCCCTAGGGTCCCCCAAGCACTGCCAGGAGTGATCCCTGAGTGCAGAGCAGGGAGTCAGCCCTGAGCATCGCCGGGTGGGACCCAAAAGGCCAAAATAATAATAATAATAATAATACAAGTCAGGGGACTGGACAGTCCAGTGGGGAGGGTGTATGCTTTGCAAAACACGGGCAACCCGGGTTCGATTCCCACCATCCCATACACAGGGTTCCCCCGAGCACCGCCAGGAGTGATTCCTGAGTGCAGAGCCGGGAACCTGCCCTGAGCATCGCCGGGTGGGACCAAAAAAAAAAAGTAGATACCACACGGTATCCCTCAGCCTGTCCCCCCTGGGGGCCAAGGGGCCGTCGCGACCGTCCCGAGGGCCAGCTCTGGAGAGCCGCATGGTGGCCTCATCTGTTCCTGGTTTCCTCTGGCACCCCCCTTCCCCCCCCACGGCCGCCTCTCTCCCCAGGAAAATCTTCGAAAGGTCGGCCCTGCCCCTGGGCCTTGCCACATGCCCAGACTTGCTCTGGGACTCGGCTGCCGTGGGCCCCGCCGGCTTTACAATAAACTCAGCCCCTTCTGGAAAGGCCCGAGCCTGGCTCTCGTCGGCTCGAGGACGCGAAGGGGAATGTGCAGCTCGGCCGCCCGGCCCAGAGGACACGGGGGACACGGGGACGTGTGTGCCTCTGCTCTCCCCGACTTAGTTTATTTAGGGCTTATTTATTTATTAACTTATTTAGGGCTTGGGACCACCCCTGATGGTGCTCAGGGCTCACTCCCGGCTCAGGACTGACTCCTGGCTTTGTGCTCAGGGCTGACTCCCGGCTTAGTGCTCTGGGCTGACTCCCAGCGAGCTCTGTGCTCAGGGCTGACTCCAGCTCTGTGCTCAGGGCTGACTCCTGGCTCTGTGCTCGGGGCTGACTCCTGGTGGTGGTCTGGGAACCCCATGTGGTGTGTCCCTGGCTGTGCCCCCCTCCCCTGCCTGGAGCCTCTTCACTGCACTTGACATGGGAGCCATGCCCGAGTGTTGCTGGGAGCTTGCAGGAGCAAGGGAGTGAAGGCCAGGACTCGCCTGGTCCCAGCTGCCTTTGCTCCTGCTCCAGTGCTCCGTGGCCAACTTCTGGGGGGGGGGCTCTTTCCTGCCGCTTCCTGTCCCCAGGGGTCTAGCGGTGTCAGGCCCTTCCGATGTGTCTCCTTCTCGGCCCTGGTCACCCCGATGAGGGAATGAATGAGGGAATGAATGAATGGGAGGAAGCTTCTCCCTCTTCTCTCTCTCTCTCTCTCCCTCCCTCCCTCTCTCTCTCCCTCTCTCTCTCTCTCTCTCTCTCTCTCTCTCCCTCCCTCTCTCTCTCCTCTCTCTCTCCCTCCCTCTCTCTCTCCTCCCTCTCTCCCTCCCCGCCCCTGCTGCCCTCCCTATTGTCTGTCTGTTTACCTTCTTTTCTCTCTTGGCCCTTTGAAGTCCCTCTCAGTCCCAGGCCAGTTAAGGCCCTTCCCCAGTTAAGGCCCTTCCGGGGTCTCCCTGGTTGGTGACACTTGGGCTGAGCCCCCCTCCCCAGCTCTCCAGGGCTGCCCGGACCCCAGGGTGGAACTGGGGGCTGTCAGGCCGAGGGCCCGGGCTGGCCCCCCCACGCAGCACCGGGAGAGACCCTGGGCCTGGCGTGGCCCTGCTCCTGCCCCCAGCACTGGGTGCGAAAGGTGGGACCCGGGCCCAGACGGGCAGTGCTGGGGGCCCCAGGGCCTCAGACAGGGCCCAGCAGGGGTCCCTTCACCTCAAGCCCTAAACTTGGGGGCACTTTGCTTTGGGGGTTCTTTTCGGAAATTTTTTTTTTTTTTTAAGATTTGGGCCACACCCGGCAATGCTGGGGGACTCTATGGGATGTCAGGGATCGAACCCGGGTCAGCTGCATGCCAGGCAAATGCCCTCCCTTCGGCCCCAGATGCGTCTATTTTAATTTAATTTAATTATTATTATTATTATTTTTTTGCTCTTTGGGTCCCACCTGGCGATGCTCAGGGCTGACTCCTGGCTCTGCGCTCAGGAATCACTCCTGGCAGTGCTCGGGGGACCCTATGGGATGCTGGGAATCGAACCCGGGTCAGCCGCATGCAAGGCCAACGCCCTCCCCGCTGTGCTGTCTCCCCAGCCCCCTCCCCCCCGCCCAGGGACCCCTTTAGAAAGAAGATATTCGCGCGTCTGTCGTCCACCCGTGGTGTTGGTCACACCTCAGGGTGCTGGGGTATGGCTGGCTCCTGTCTCAGTGCTCAGGGGAGCAGGGGCCACACAGTGCTGGGGGGGGGAAGAACCCTGCCCCCGCCTTCCCGCCACCTCCCGGGCCCACCCGCACCTGCCCCAGCCACTTTCCGCATCATGCCCGTGGCCTTGCGCCCATTTTACAGAACAGCGACTCGAGTTCTCAGCCCCCAGCCCCAACCCCCGAGAACACACACACACACACACACACACACACACACACAAAAACGAGGGGTCCCTGGGTCCCCTGCCCCTGTCTGGGGCTATTTCAGGCCCTGGGTGTGCCCAGTGGGGCGGCCCTTTTAGCCGGGGTGAGGGTCCCCTTTTAGCCCGCCGGAGGCGCCCAGGGAGCTTTAACGGGACTGTTACGTGTCCCTGCGCCGGCTCAGAGCTCAGAGCCTGTCGCCCAGCTATTCCGGGCCCAGGCGGCCCGGAGCCCAGCCCCCAGGGCTATCTCTGTCCCCTGCCCCGGGGTGGGGGGGAGAGCTATTTGCCCCTGATGACGCGCTCAGGCTCGATCCTGGGGTGTAGATGGGCATTGGTGTGACGTGGGGGGAAACTGAGTCACGGCCCCTCGGCTTCCCCGCCCTCTGCGCGGTGGCTTGTTTATTTTGGAGAGGCCACACCTGGCGGTGCTCAGGGCTGACTCCCAACTCTGTGCTCAGGGATCTGTCCTGGTGGGGGGTGGGGCTACAGGGTGCCAGGGATGGAACCCCCGATCCCCCCCCCAGGACTTCCCTTCGGGCCTTTGAGGGTTAGGGCGGCCTGAGGGGTGAGTTTTGTCCCCTGTGGGCTGAGTGGGGCGTGCAGACTCCCCCTCCCCCAAACCCACACCCCGTGGTCACGGCGAGTGTATACGGACCATTAGCCGGGGAAGAAGACGTGGTTTCAGGGCGTCCCCCCCTTCCTTCCAGGGCGGGGGTGGGCCCCCTCCACACCCCCAAGTCCCGGGGACTCCAGCGCGTGAAATCCGTAACCTCGGGGCTGGAGTGATAGCACAGCGGGGAGAGCGTTGGCCTGGCACGCGGCCGACCCGGGTTCGATCCCCGGCATCCCACAGGGTCCCCCGAGCACCGACAGGAGTGATCACTGAGCACAGAGCCGGGAGTCAGCCCTGAGCATCGCCGGGTGTGATGCAAAAAGCAAAAAAAAAAAAAAATAGTGAACCTCGAGGAATGTCGGAGGAATTGTCTGAATTTCAGGACGAGAGTCTGAGCAGGAAAGCGGCAAAGCCCCCATTTCCCGGAGGGTGGTGGGGGCGGGGGGACCCTTAGACCCTTATCTCTCCCCCCTGCCTGCTGGGACGTGCGTTTCCCTTATCTGAGGCTTCCCGTAAGGCTGCCCCGGTCGGCCCGCATGGCTCAGGGCTCGCCATCCTCCCAGGCTGGCGGCCTTCGAGGCAGGGTAGCTGGACACTGCGGCCCCAGGGGGCATCCGGTCCCTCTCTGTCGTCCCCACGCCCCCTGGGCTCACCCTGTCCCCTGCTTGCTCCACTTGGGCACATCCAGGCCGGCTTCTCTCCAGGGCGCAGACGGCCTGGAGTTCAGTCCCCCAGCGGTCCCCCAGCCCCGAGCACTGAGCCAGGAGTACCCCCTGAGCACTGCGAGGTGTGGCCCCCGAACCAGCATCCACACGTAGCTCCGTGTCCCCGCCCTCCCGCCCCAGCGGCCACCCTGGGCCCCCGATGGCCCCTGACCACCCCATAGAGGGCTCGGCAAGGCCCACCTAGTGAGCCTCGGGGGACCCTGTGCAGTGCTGGAAGAAACCCGCACTCTCTCTCTGACCACTAAGCCCCCTAGATTTGTGTGGCTTTGCTTTGTCTGTTCTTAAAGGGGGCCAGACCTGACATGCTGGGGCTGACTCCTGGTTCTGTGCTCAGGGGTCACTCCTGGCACAGATCGCAGGACCTTTGGCGGTGCCGGGGATCGAACCCGGTTCAGCTGTGTCTAAGCAAACTCTCTGTGGTGGCTGGGTACCCCGTGACTCTTGTGTTTCATTTTGGAATCACACCTGGCGATGCTCAGGGCTGACTCCTGGCTCTGCACTCAGGAATCACTCCTGGTGGTGCTCGGGGGACCCTATGGGATGCCGGGGAATCGAACCCAGGTCGGCCACGTGCCAGGCCAATGCCCTCCCCGCTGTGCTCTTGCTCCAGCAACAAAAGACAAGATAAAATAATTCTCTTGTTTGAGCAACAGTCACTGTGAGAGCCGTAGGAAGCAACGCTGTCTCTGAGAAGTGCTTCAGTGACTCCACACGTTTATTTCTTTATTTCTGATTGCTGTTTATTTTTTAATGGACCCCACCCCAGCTGTCGTTTCATCTCTGTATTCTCTTTCCAACTTTTCTATCCCAGCCGTAGTTTTCTCTTTTATTTCCACGCACTTATTTGGGGGAGGGAGGCACAAATTGGGGTGTCAGTGCTTCTGTCTCTGTGTCAGTCCGGCAGGGCGTGGGGGGTGGAGGGTGGGGAGGGGGGACCATTTGTGTTGTCGGCACTCAAACCATAGTTGGCAGGGCGGGTGCCCTACCCACTGTACTATCTCTTTGGCCCTTTGTGGGTTAGAACAATAGACAATAGACAAAGCGCCTGTTTAAACATTCACCTTAAGTCAGATAATCAATTGTACAAACCTTTGCCCTTACGATAGTTCTTGGTCCCGGTTCTGCTGTAATTGTTGAGGCTATTGTCTATTCTGTCGCATAATACAGATTTCCATAAGTCATTTCACTTCCCTGTTTGGTGAGGATGTTGTACTAATATAAAAAAATTTTTTGTTATTATGAATTTTCCCCC
>NC_073313.1:166736686-166830004 GCF_027595985.1 Sorex araneus
GAAAGAAAAAGAAGAAAAGAAAAAAAAAGGGGCTGGAGCGATAGCACAGCAGGGAGGGCGTTTGCCTTGCACGCGGCAGACCCGGGTTCGATTCCCAGCATCCCATAAGGGTCCCCTGAGCACCGCCAGGAGTAATTTCTGAGTGCATGAGCCACTTGCTGGCCTCTCCCCGCTCTCTGTCCTCACCCTCCCTCCCCCCCCCCCCCCCCCCCCGTGAGACCCAGGGGACCCTCTCCCTCCACCCCTTCCTTCCTTTCTCTCCCGCAGCCAAGATCCTGGGGAAGGTGGGCGAGAGCCTAAGCCGGATCTGCTGCGTGCGCCCCCCCGTGGAACGCTTCACCTTCGTGGGTAAGACCCCGGCCACCCCCCGCTGCCCCTCGTCCTGCCCCTGCCCCCGGCTGCTGCTCCCAGGCAGAGCTGAGAGAGGACAGAGGTGGCCCAGAAGGTCCCCGCCCTGAGCCACCTGCCCTGGGCTGCCCCCTCCCCCCTCCCCCGCCCTCCCCGCCCACTCCTCGTCCACCCATCTGGGGGACGCCGGCATCATCCTCTGGGTCTTGTTCCTTCCCTCTTTTCTTGCCTTCTCCTGCAGCTTTGCAGTTCTCTCGCTACATTTCCTGCCGATACAGTTACAAAGCGCTCAGGATTGCGGTTCAGTCCTACTTGTAACTGTATCTCGCGATGATTCAATAAAATAAATAATAATAATAACTGCACCTGCTCTTTTTGGCTACTTCCGGGATGTGGGGGGGACCCCCAAGGAGAGAGGGGGGGTCCTTTGGTCCACCGCCCCCACCATCCCCCAAGACCCGGGGACGTTCTTCTGGAGAGTCTCCGAAAGCTCGGAACAGAACAGACAGTTCTGGGTACAAGCCGCGTCTTGAGCTCCCGGGAAGAAAGGGGACGTCCAGCTCCCGGGGCAAGTGGTCACCCAACGTCTGTGCAATCCCACCTCCCCCGGCCCCTCTCCCGTGTTTGGGGTCCGGGACGGAGGTCCCCTAAGGCTCTGGCCTTTCTCTGTCCCCCACAGACGAGAACGCAAACCTGGGGACGGTCATGCGGTACGAGGAGATCGGTGAGTGGGACGGGGACAACGGGGACACTGGACTCTCGGAGCTGTGGCTCTTCCTACGATTGGGGGTCCTCCATGTCCCCCCTCAGAAGCTCCCGCAGGACCCCCCGATGCATGAGAGAGGACGCTGGAGTGACCGGGGTTCCCAGTCAGAGGCTCTGCCTCATTCCAAAGAAATGCACAATGATCCAGGGAGAGGCTCCTTGGGCTGGGGGTGGGGGTGGGGGGCTAGGGCAGGGGGCGGGCGTTGGCCTGGTACACGGCCGACCCGGGTCGATCCCTGGCATCCCATAGGGTCCCCTGAGCACTGCCAGGAGTGATTCCTGAGTGCAGAGCCAGGTGTCAGCTCTGAGTACTGCTGGGTGTAGCAAGGAAGGGAGGGACGGAGGGACGGAGAGAGAGGGAGGGAGGAGGAAAGGAAGGAAGAAAGTTGGGAGGGAAGGAAGTAAGGAGAGAAGGAGGGAAGGAAGGAAGGAAGGAAGGAAGGAAGGAAGGAAGGAAGGAAGGAAGGAAGGAAGGAAGGAAGGAAGGAAGGAAGGGAGGGAGGGAGGGAGGGAGGGAGGGAGGGAGGGAGGGAGGAGGGAAGGAAGTAAAGAAGGAGGGAAGATAGGAAGGAAGGAAGGAAGGAAGGAAGGAAGGAAGGAAGGAAGGAAGGAAGGAAGGAAGGAAGGAAGGAGAGAAGAAAGAGGAAGGAGAGAGGGACAGAGGGAAGGAAGAAAGGGAGGGAGGAAGGACGGAGGGAAGGAAGGAAGGAAGGGACGGAGGGAGGGACAGAGGGAGGGAGGGAGGGAGGAGGAAAGGAAGGAAGAAAGTTGGGAGGGAAGGAAGTAAGGAAAGAAGGAGGGAGGGAAGGAAGGAAGAAAGGAAGGAAGGGAGGGAGGAAGGAAAGAAGGAAGGGAGAAAGGAAGGAAGGAGGGGAGAGAAGAAAGAGGAAGGAGAGAGGGACAGAGGGAAGGAAGGAAGGGAGGGAGGAAGGACGGAGGGAAGGAAGGATGGAGGGAGGGAGGGAGGGAGGGAGAGCTTGCTCCTCCTCCCCACAAAGGCACAGCCCCCAAGGGGCTGTTTTCGGGTTGGCCCCTGCGGGGGGGGGGGGGGAGGCACATGGCCGGGATTCCTGGCTGGGGCGAGTGGCCCCACCGTGAGAGCCGGGGCAGGGTGGACGCACCTGCAGGCCCTGCTGGGGCTGGGGGCTCCATCCTCCCTGCCCGCCCTCCTGCCTTACGCCCACCTCCCCTTAGAGGGTCCCCAGGGAGCAGGGTCCTCCCGCCCGAGCCCTGGGGTGGGAGGCTGGTGGGCCCGGGGCTCCGGGGTGCCGACCCTTGTCCCTCTGCCCCCCAGAGCTGCGGATCCTGCTGCTGTGTGGGAGCGACCTGCTCGAGTCCTTCTGCATCCCCGGGCTCTGGAACGAGGCCGACGTGAGTCCCGGGGGCGGGCAGAGGGGCAGGGTGACGGGCAGGGGGCAGAGGGTCACCTGCAGTTGGGCCTCTGGTCTTAGACCTTGGCCCCCCCAAGCACGCCTCAGCTCTGGACTCCAGCCCCTCAGTTCTGGAATGGTCTGGTTCTAGAATGTTCCATGAGTTCCCTGGTTCTAGAACATTCTGCAAGTCCCTCAGTTCTAAAATGTTCTGGTTCTAGAACATTCTGAGAGTCCCTCGTTTCTGGAGTGTTCTGGCTCTGGAATATTCCGAGAGTCCCTCGGTTCTGGGATGTTCTGGTTCTAGAATGTTCCATGAATCCCTGGTTCTAGAATGTTCTGCAAGTCCCTTGGGTCTGAAATGTTCTGGTTCAAGAACATTTGGAGAGTCCCTAGGTTTTGGAGTGTTCTGGCTCTGGATTGTTCTGAGGGTCCCTCAGTTCTGGAATGTCCTAGTGCTAGAATGTTCTATGAGTCCCTCAGTTCTGGGGTGTTCTGCCAGTGGCACCCCCTTTTCTCCCAGACAGCTGTTCCTGTGCATCTGGGGCCTGAACCTAGGCGAGCTGGCACCCCCAGAGCACGTTGATGGGAACCCAGTGCTGCTGTGTGATGAGCTCAAGTCACTCAACCTCTCTGGGCCTCTCTGTTTGTTTTTTTCCCTCCCCAATTCCAGTTTCATAGGTCTGCCTTCATTCCTGGTAGACACCGTATCTGCATGGAAGGGTGTTTCTCATGAAATAATGGCGGCGCGGCCCGGGAGGCTGCGGGCGCGGGAGCCGAGCCCTGGAGTCACCGCAGCCGCAGAAAAAAAAAATAATGTCCTTCATAAGTTAATATCGTGAACTGGCATATGACAGCTTGGTGTGTCTTGAAATCCATAAAAAAAAAAAAAAAAAAAAAAAAGATTTTCAGGGGCCGGAGAGATACTGCAGCGTGTCAGGTGTTTGTCTTGAATGCAGCCGACCTAGATTCGATCCCCAGCACCCTGTATAGTTCAGGGGGAGTTGTCATCCTGGGGCTGGGATCTCCTGAATAACACACAACACACACACATGCACACACACACGCACACGCGCACGCACACACACACACACACACACACACACACACACACACACACACACACACACACACCCGGCCTGGGACACTCTCTCCTCCGCCAGGGAGAGGTTGGAAACGTTTGACTTGGGAGCCCTCAGCAGAACAATGAAATATTTTCGCCTGCCCCAAGTGTGACTTGCTGCTTTCAAGTGCAGGAGAGTCAATATTGAACCGAAAGATTAAAAGCCTGAAGGGGAAACAGCAGAAGCAGGGGCCGACCCAGGAGGGATGGGGCTTGGGCTTGTCCTAGCCTTGATTTCTCCAGCCAGCCTGCTGACCGCTGACCACTGACCACTGACCACGGGCCAGCTCAGAGCCACCAGCTGTGGGGAAGGTTCCAAAGAATGGAAGGAAGGCTGGTAGGGGGGGAGGGTCTGTGCCCCAGCGGGGTTTCAGGGGAGACGCAAAGGCAAACTTTGTGGGTTCTGATGGATTTTTTTTTTCTTTTTGGGTTCCACCCAGCGATGCTCAGGACTGACTCCTGGCTCTGCACTCAGGGATCACTCCTGGCGGTGCTCGGGGGACCCTATGGGATGCCGGGGATCGAACCTGGGTCGGCCGCGTGCCAGGCCAACGCCCTCCCCTGTGCCATCGCTCGGGCCCCTCTGATGGATTTTTACCAAATGGTGCGGACAGGGCTGGGGGCGGAGCTTGCACCTCCCTTGACTCCGGAATTCTCTGTTTTTTCCCTCAGAAAATGTGTGTGTGTGGGGGGGGTTCATTGGTTTGCAGTTTGTGCCTTGAGACCCTCCCCCTTCTCTGTCCCCCCCCACTTCCTGACCTGATGGGGACTCTGGTCTCAAGAGCCCCTCACCACCCCGCTCCCTCCCGCTGGGGCTTCTGAAAGTGGCTTCTAGAAGGTTCTTTGGAACAAAACCCAAACAGGGCTGGAGACAGGAGTTGTCCCCCAGGGGGCGCCAGAGAGGCACGCAGAGCCCGGCTGGCCTTGCCCAGGGCGAGATGGGACCGGCTAAGGGTGGAGGGTTGGGGGCTGACCATCTGGATGACCCCGGCCGGGCTGACCGGGAGAGTGGACGCCAGGAGAGAATCAACACCGTCTCCCCGCGTCTCAACCCCACGCTCTGGAAAGGGGGTAAAAAAAATTCTCACCCAGCCCCCGGCCGCCTCTGTTAGGGGAAGGGAGGGGATGGGAAGGGGGGCGGGAGGACGCCCAGGAGTAAGCCGTGAACCCCCCCAGTTGTGCTCCAGGGATGAGGGATTCAGCCTTACCCTGAACTAGCTCCCCAGAGCCCGGATTTTAAATGTAGTTCATTCATTCATTCATTCATTCTTTCTTTCTTTCTTCTTGATTGGGTCCCACCCCGTGATGCTCAGGGCTGACTCCTGGCTCTGCACTCAGGAATCACTCCTGGCGGTGCTTGGGGGACCCTAGGGGATTCCGGGGATTGAACCCGGGTCGGCCGCGTGCCAGGCCAGCGCCCTCCCTGCTGTGCTCTCGCTCCAGCCCCTGGCCCTAATTTTTTATGTTCTTGTTTTGGGGTGAAAGCTTGGGGTCCCCGCTAAGGAGATGCTGGGGGGACTTTAGAGTCTGACCTCACCGAGACTCCTTCCGCTACTCCCTCCTTCCCTCTCTCTCTCTCTCCCTCTCCCCCCCCCCCCGCAGATGGAGGTGATTGTCGGGGACTTTGGGATCGTGGTGGTCCCCCGGGACGCCGCTGACACCGACCGCATCATGAACCACTCCTCGATCCTCCGCAAATACAAAGTGAGTGCTCCCTCGGAGAGCCTGGAGTGTTCCGGAACCTTCTCTGGGGGGTGTGGCCGATGGGAGCGCAGCAGTGGCGGGTGACCTTCTCTCTCTCTCTCTCTGCCGTGTCCCCAGAACAACATCATGGTGGTGAAGGACGACATCAACCACCCCATGTCCGTGGTGAGCTCGACGAAGAGCAGGTATGAGGGCGGGCACCCGCCGACCCATCCTTGGGGCGGCCCCGGGGGGACCTCACGTGTGTGGGCCCATCAGCTTGGCTTCCTAGACACCTGTCCCATGTTCTTGGCCGGCCCGAGGGGGCCCAGGTGGTCTGGGAGCCTTCGGGTGGGGGAAAATCGAATTAGGAAGGACGCGGTCAGCGTTTAAAGTGAGAGAGATGTGGACCCGAGAGATACAGCCCAGCAGGGAGGGCGTTGGCCGGGCACGCGGCCGACCCGGGTTCGATCCCCGGCATCCCCTAGGGTCCCCCGAGCACAGCCAGGAGTGCTCCCTGAGTGCAGAGCCAGGAGTCAGCCCTGAGCACCACCAGGGGGGACCCTCCCCCCAATCATAAATAAAATATGACAGTTCCAGGAATTCCGTCACTTGCATGCAGCCCAAACCAGGTACCCATCCCCGCATCCCCACAGATAAACAGCCCCGTGAGCACTGAGCCAGGAGTAGCCCCAGAGCACTGCCAGGGGGCGGGGGGTGGCCCAAACCCTCCCCTCCCCCAAGCAGAAGCAGGAACCGAGAAAACGTAATGCAAAGCTGGAGCGCCTGAGTGGGGGGGTAGGGGCCCCCCCGGGGGCGGGGCCTGGCCTGAGTGTCCGTCTCCCCAGGCTGGCCCTGCAGCACGGGGACGGCCACGTGGTGGACTACCTGGCCCAGCCGGTCATCGACTACATCCTGCAGAGCCAGCTCTACATCAACGCCTCGGGCTAGCGCCGCCTGCTCTCTCGGACTGTGCTCGGCCCCGCCCCCGACCCCGCCCCGCGGGCCCCGGCCGGGGGCAGCTGGGGGAGCGGCCCCCCACGCTCCGGCCTGCCCTCAGCATGCCCTGGGCCGGCCGCCCCCCTCCCGCCTTTCGGTTCCGTCTCTTTTCCTTTGGACCTTCCTCCGGGCCGGGCGTCGCTCCCCAGAGAACCCACATGACGTCCGCGTCGTGGCTCTGTCTGCGCGTGGGTGGGGCCGCGCCAGCCCCGCACTGGCCGGAGGGTGAGGCCTCCACCTCCTCCTCCTCCTCGGCCCCGGAGTCCCCGCACACACACCACACACACCACGGGTCACGGTGTACATGCCGCACACACGCACACGCACACACAATGCACGCACACGCACATAGCTGTGTACACACATGCACACGCATACGCTGCACACCCCCATGTGTACAACTGTGCACATGCACATGTATACACACTCACTGCACACACATGCACACACACATATACACGGCATACACCACATAAACAACAGTGCACACACATATACACACTGCACACCCTCGTGTACATAGTATATGTGTATGTGTACATGTACACAGTATATATATACACATGTACACAGTATATATATACACACAGTATATGTATACGTGGAGCACACACAAACCCCACATGTACACAGTATACACATGCACATGTATACACACTGCACACACACCACAGATACACAGTATACACACGTGTATACATACTGCACACACCACACACCCCACAGATACACAGTATACACGCTGTACACACATCTACACACTGCACACACCACACCCCCCACGGATCACAGTGTCAACACTGCACACACACATGCACGCACATGTATACACATTGCACACATCCACAAATACACAGTATACACACAGCACCCCCCACATATGCACACTGCACACACACACCCTGCATGTACACATTGCACACACACTGCATATACACACTGCACACACCACACATTCATGCACGCATATGCCACGTGAACACACGCTTCACCTACAGACATACCACATTTGCACACCCCGTCCACCCCATACACCTGTAGACACGTCACATATACATACTGTACCTACTACAAGCACCCCACATATACATAGCTGTACATACATGGCACTGTGTATACCACATGCACACACTGTACACATATGCCACTTACATACTCTGTACCTATCAGACTGGCACATATACACACACAGTACACACAACATACTGTACCAATGCACATATATGTGCACACATAAGCCTCACTCAGCACACACTCACACACTCACACACGCACCCACCCACGGGGCCAGGCGGAGGTGAGGGGTCCGCAGTGAGACCCAGATCCAACCGCGGGCTGGTGAGGGGGCTCTGAAGGGTCGGGCGCCCCCCGGCCCCCGGAGCTGAGGCCCCGCCTGGCCCTGGGCCAGCTCCGCAGGGCCTCGGGGGTCCCCGGAAGACTGAGGCGCCCTTGCCCGCATTCCTGCCACTGCGAACACGACCACGCAGTCCTCGCTGAAATAAAACATGCCAGGAATGTGTGTGCCCTGGAGTCGTGCCGGCTGAGTGATTTACGGCCCGGAGAGAGCCCAGCTCACCGCGGGGAGAGGGTGCGGCTGGCCCGGCCCGCCGGACCTCCCTCGCGCGGCCGACACCCCCACACTCTGCTTTCGGGGTGTTGGCCGGGAAGGGCTGGGATGTGATTCAAAAACCTGCTTCCCACCCACCAACCCACCCCCCTCGGGTCCCCACACCCCCAGTTCCCTGGCCGGGACTTGAGGCCGCCCCCACCTGCTTACAAAATCGTGATTGTTCTTCCAACACACACTGGGGGGGCTCGAAGGCCCCCCCGGGATGGAGAGATCTACCCCAGTGGAAGCTTCGAGAGGACCCCGCCATAGGTGGGCAAGGTCTGGTTTGCTCTAGAAGGTTCCAAACCTGGATTCAGCCCCAAGTAGGGCAGAATGTGTGTGTGGGGGGTGGGGGGCTCCTGTTGGGGGGGGACCCACGGGGGGAGGAAAGCGTGAGGTCCCAACGCACAGAATCCAGAACCAGCCTGGAAAGTGGGGTTCAGGCCACGTCCTGCAGATGACGCTCCACACCCTAGCGGGTGACGGGTGTGTGTGCCTTTGTGTGTGTGTGTGTGTGTGTGTGTGTGTGTGTGTGTGTGGAGGGGGCCCGGGGTCCCCCACCAACACAGGAGAGCAAAACCCGGACCCCCGAGTCCGCACCCCACCTGCTCCCCCTCATTCTGACCAGGTGAATATCTGGTTATGGTGGGGGGGTCACACCCTTTCAAGGTCACAGTGCAAGGGGTGCGGGGAGGTGTGGCTGTGAATTGGGTGCGTGCAGGCGGGTCCCCCAGTTCCCAGAAACGTGTGAAAGCAGCAGCTTGTCCTTGGCAGGCTAGAGGCCCGGGATTGACTCCCCCCGGCCCCCACAGCATCTCATGACCCCCCCCATTAAAAAAAGAAAACTCAGGCACAGCGGGGAGGGCATTGGCCTGTCACGCGGCCGACCCGGGTTCAATCCCCGGCATCCCCTAGGGTCCCCCGAGCACCGCCAGGAGTGATTCCTGAGCACAGAGCCAGGAGTCAGCCCTGAGCATTGCCGGGTGGGACCCAGAAAGCAAAAAACAAAAAACACAAAAACTCACATGTGGCCCGGAGCCCAAACAACAAACCCAGCTTGCTGCAATCACTGGCAGAGAACAGAGCTCTGGGGTGTGGATTAGCCCGGCCCTTCCCCACCCTTCCCCGGGGACCCCGTCCACCCTCGCCCTCGAGAAGGTCAGTGATGCAGAGTCCAGCCCTGCGCCAAACTTCTCCTCCGAGCTCCGCCCCTCCCTGCAAAGGTCACCCCTGATGGACTCGTCTCTGGGGCTCTGAGACGTGGGCCGGAGCGTTAGCACAGCGGGGAGGGCCGTTGGCCTGGCATGCAGCCGACCCGGGTTCGATCCCCGGCATCCCCTAGGCTCCCCCGAGCACCGCCCGGAGTGATTCCTGAGTGCAGAGCCGGGAGTCAGCCCTGAGCATCGCCGGGTGGGACCCCCCCCAAAAAAAAAGCTAAATAAGTAAATTGATTAAGTAAAAATTTTAAAAGTCCCTCTGAAGGCGGCCGAAAGGATGGGGTTGGGGTGGGGGGAGGAAATCTGACTGTTCCGGAAATGGCCCCCTTGGATGGGGGTGTTGCATCAGCGTGGGGATCCTACCTGTCACTCACATTGTCTTCATAGCCCTAGAAAGGACTTAGCAGGGGGGAACGTATCACCGAGGGACCTGACACGCAGGCTTAGAGCTTCGAAAGTGAGGAACGTCCTTCCTGGTTCAGCTGAACCAATCCCCCGCCCCCCTACTCCCCACCCCCTGCCTGGCGTTCTCGGGCTCTGCAGAAAGACGGGCACGACTCTCTACCCTCAGAAGTCAGAACTGCGCTGCCAGCACCGTCCCAGGTGGGGCCGGGCCGGGAGAACCAACTTCTCAGCCGATGGCTCTTCCCCAAACACACCTGCCAGGCCGGAGAGGAACAGGCCTTGTGTGTGTCCCGGGCAGAGAGCAACCGGGATCGACCAGGAAGATGGACCAAGAGGGCGGGATGCAGGAGTCCGGCTCTGAGCCCTGAGCACTGCCGGGAGTCAGCCCTGAGCACAAAACCCGGAGTCTTCCCTGAGCACAAAACGCGGAGTCTTCCCTGAGCACAAAACCCGGAGTCAGCCCTGAGCACTGTTGGGTGTGTGGGTTCCCCCAGATTCAGAGAATAAGTTGTCAGAGGACCCATGGTTTCAAGGCCACGGCAAGACGGTTGACCCAGGAAGCGGATGGACAGACCCAGGGTGACGCAAGTGAATTAATTGGCCACCTGACGAGCGACTAACCCGTATTCACACTAGCAGATTCCGGAGCTGTGGGTCAGGGCCGGTGGATGTCCCTCCCTTAGCTGCCCGCAGCTCCGAGCTTCTCAGACGGGGCCAGTTGGGGTATTTGGCTGTTTCCCGGGAGTTCACTGCATCACGGTCACTGTTGTCACGTTGCTCATCGATTGGCTCGAGTGGGCGCCAGTCACGTCTCCACGGTGAGACTTGTTGTGACTGTGTTTGGCATCTCGAATACGCCACGGGGAGCTTGCCAGGCTCTGCCGTGCGGGCGGGATCCTCTCGGTAGCTTGCCGGGCTCTCCGAGAGGGGTGGAGGAATCGAACCCGGGTCGGCCGTGTGCAAGGCAAACGCCCTCCCCGCTGTGCTATCGCTCTAGCCCGGAGTTAGGAAGGGGTTAATGCTTCCTTAGTCCTCTAAGGTCCAGCACCCGCCCGAGGCGGTATCCAACTGGCCAGAGAGGGAGGCCTGAGTAGGATCTGTTTGTGCAAATCGCTTTTTAAGTCCCCATCCTAGGTCACTTGGAAGATTTGCCTCTGAGAAGCAGCTGGTTCCCTGTCAGGGAATCATTAAAAAGAACAAAACAAAACAAAAAACCCAAAAAAATCATTGCCACCATGCAAGGCTTGGGCCAGCCCGAGTTTGTCATGTGAATGGTTTGTTTTCACGGCAAAATGTTCCAATTATGTCAATAAACAGAACTATGCGATGAGCTTCTGGTCTTCCTGTCTGCGGCTGGCATGTGGAATCTTCTCCTGGGGGCCAAGAATGATGGATTTTTTTTCTAGGTTTTTTTTGTTGTTGTTGTTTGTTGTTCTGTTTTCTTGGTTTAGGGGCCACACCCAGCAGTGAGTGCTCAAGGCTGACTCCTGGCGGGGTCTCTCTGAGATCATATGGGGTGCCAGGGGCACGGAACCCCTGTCTAGAGCTCTAACCACTGACCCACCCAGCCCCTCCCGTGCCTGGTCAAACTTGACCCAGGAGAGAAGAAATCTCCTAAGAGGGCAATACTTGGGGGCTGGAGCGATAGCACAGCAGGGAGGGAGTTGGCCTGGCACGTGGCCGACCCGGGTTCGATCCCCGGCATCCCATAGGGTCCCCCGAGCACCACCAGGAGTGATTCCTGAGTGCAGAGCCGGGAGTCAGCCCTGAGCATCGCCAGGTGGACCCCAAAAAAGCAAAAACAAAAAAAAATCTTCTCTTCATTCCGTTCCCCTCATAGCCTTCACCATGATTACTTCATTTCAGACGGGGGCAAGTTTTATTCTATTTTTGCTGATTTTCTGGTTTGGGGGGTCAGGCCTGGCTGTGCGGAGGGGTCACTCCTGACGGAGTTTCAGAGACCAGCTATGGTGTTAGGTAGGGAGTGGTCCCAGGCCTGCGGATATGACGCTAAGTGTCTTTACCCCTATTTTATTTTTTAAAAATTTTTATTTAGGGGCTGGAGCAATAGCACAGCGGGTAGGGCGTTTGCCTTGCACACAGCCGACCCGGGTTCGATTCCCAGCATCCCATATGGTCCCCTGAGCACCGCCAGGAGTAATTCCTGAGTTCATGAGCCAGGAGTAACCCCTGTGCATCGCCGGGTGTGACCCAAAAAAATTATTTATTTATTTTATTTTATTTTATTTATTGGTTTTTGGGTCACACCCGGCGATCCACAAGGTTGACTCCTGGCTCTGGGAATTGAACCCGGGTTGGCCGCGTGCAAGGTCAACACCCTCCTCCTGTGCTATCGCTCCGGTCCCCTGGGTTTAATCCTAGCATCCCATATAGTCCCCTGAGCACTGCCCGCTAGGAGTGATTCCTGAGTGCAGAGCCAGGAGCACTGCTGGGTGTGTACCCCTTCTCAAAAAAAAAAATTAAAATTTTGGGCCAGGGGCCGGAGCGATAGCACAGCGGGTAGGGCGTTTGCCTTGCACGCGGCTGACCCAGGTTCGATCCCCGGCATCCCATATGGTCCCCCAAGCACCGCCAGGAGTAATTCCTGAGTGCAAAGCCAGGAGTAACCCCTGAGCATCGCTGGGTGTGACCCAAAAAGCAAAAAAAAATAAAAAAATAAAATCTTGGGCCAGAGAGATGTACAGGGGTCACACGGAGTGTTGGCCTTGCAGTGCGGCTGGCACAACCTCGGCACCAAATACTGTCATTCCGCTAATCCCAGCCCCCACCCCCCAAAAAATATAAAGCCTTGATTTAAGTTCTGAGAGATCTCCAGGCACAAACAGTCACTCACAGCATTCGTTCTGTGAGCCAAAAAGGATTCATCTGTTCGTTGTTCCTGTGGTGACTCAATTTTAATTTCCATTTCAGCCGTGATACGGTGCAGGGTTAGGCCTGGTGACAGTCACTAGCTAAACCCAGGCAGGAAGGGGAGAGAGAAATTCCCTGTCAGCCTATTTAAGGCATTCTTACCTTTTTTTTTTGGTTGTTTGGGGGCCACACCCAGTGATGCTCAGGGCTGACTCCTGGCTCTGTGCTCAGGGATCACTCCTGGCGGTGCTCCGGGGACCCTATGGGATGGCAGGGACCGAACCGGGATTGGCCACATGCCAGGCAAATATCTTAAAGCCCAGGGGCTGAAAAACAGCACAGCGGGGAGGGCTTGGCCTTGCACACGGCCGACCCGGGTTTGATTTCCGGCATCCCCTAGGGTCCCCCGAGCACCGCCAGGAGAGATTCCCGAGTGCAGAGCCAGGAGTCAGCCCTGAGCATCGCCGGGTGGGAACCCACGCCCCCTCCCCCCAAAGAAAAAAAATCTTAAAGCCTGGACTATCTCCTGGCAACCCTAATTAGTTTTATGGTCATAGTTTGTGTGTGTGTGTGTGTGTGTGTGTGTGCAAAAAAAAAAAAAAAAAAGAAAAATTTTTTTGCCTTTAAGAATCTCTTCTTTCAAAAGGGCTGTTTGTAATTGTGGAGCCACCTGGTTTTTTGTAGACCCACGTAGCTCAGTGACACATGCTACAATGATGCGTGACGTCTCTCCTAAATTGATTGTATTTACGCAGGTTATTTTGGATCCAAAGCCAAACACTTCCCCTCTCACCCCTCTTCCTGAGCGCTTGTTTAAAACCAGGTATAAACACTGCTTTCACGCCCGATCTTAGACTAACGTGAGTCATCAACGAAATCAGAACATGCAGACACGTTTTCTTTTTCTTCTTCTTCTTCTTCTTCTTCTTCTTCTTCTTCTTCTTCTTCTTCTTCTTCTTCTTCTTCTTCTTCTTCTTCTTCTTCTTCTTCTTCTTCTTCTTCTTCTTCTTCTTCTTCTTCTTCTTCTTCTTCTTCTTCTTCTTCTTCTTCTTCTTCTTCTTCTTCCTCCTCCTCCTCCTCCTCCTCCTCCTCCTCCTCCTCCTCCTCCTCCTCCTCCTCCTCCTCCTCCTCCTCCTCCTCCTCCTCCTCCTCCTCCTCCTCCTCCTCCTCCTCCTCCTCCTCCTCCTCCTCCTCCTCCTCCTCCTCCTCCTCCTCCTCCTCCTCCTCCTCCTCCTCCTCCTCCTCCTCCTCCTCCTCCTCCTCCTCCTCCTCTTCCTCCTCCTCCTCCTCCTTCTTCTTCTTCTTCTTTTTTAAGGGGGGGTTGGGGAGTTGGGGGTTGGGTTTACTCCTGGCTCAGCAATCACTCCTGGTGGGCTCAGGGGAACATGTGGGACATCAGGAATTAAACCCAGTTTGCCACATTCAAGCCTGATGCACTATTATTGCTTAGTCTCTTTTCTTTTCTTTTTTTTTTTTCTTTTTGGGTCACACCTGGCTTTGCACAGGGGTTACTCCTGGCTCTGCACTCAGGAATTATCCCTGGCGGTGCTCAGGGGACCCTATGGGATGCTGGGAATCGAACCCGGTTCGGCCGTGTGCAAGACAAACGCCCTCCCCACTGTGCTATCGCTCCAGCCCCTAGTCTCTTTTCTTGTGTCCCCTAAGTAAACAATTTCCTAGCGAACATCTGCGTGGCTGATGGTATTAAAAATTCTATCTATACTTTTTGGTGGGCTGGAGAAATAGCACAGCGGGGAGGGCATTGGCCTGGCACGCGGCCGACCTGGGTTCGATCCCCGGCATCCCATAGGGTCCCCCGAGCACCGCCAGGAGTGATTCCTGAGTGCAGAGCCGGGAGTCAGCCCTGAGCATCGCCGGGTGTGGCCCCCTGCCACAGAATGCCTATGTATATTTTTCTTTTTTTCTCTTTTTATTTTTCTACGGCCGACAGAGCTTTCCAGCTGTGCTTTCCAGGTGGAAAAAAGTGGATCCCAGCCCGAGTCCCAAGTTATTCCCACAGCTGTGCCAAACCCCAAAAAGAACACGATAAATATTCCGTCGTCCTTGAGGCGTTCCAAACAGTGGCCATCCCCCACCTCTCCCAGCCTCCCCAGGGGACCATAAAAATCACCCGCATCCTTCAGCGGCTGCAACATCGGCCTTGTGGTTTGAAGGAAGGGCAGTTTCATTTTCCTTTCTTTTTTTTTTTTTTCTTTTTTGGGTCCCACTCGGCGATGCTCAGGGCTGACTCCCGGCTCTGCCTGCACTCAGGAATCACTCCTGGTGGTGCTCGGAGGACCCTAGGGGATGCCGGGGATCGAACCTGGGTCGGCTGCGTGCCAGGCCAACGCCCTCCCCTCTCGACTAAACATGGCGAGAGATAAACTCTTTCTGTTTGGTTTTGCGGCCACCCCCGGGGATGCTCAGGGCTCACTCCGGATTCTGACCACTCCTGGGGTCAGAACCCAGGATCGAACCCGGGTCTCGGCCGCTGTATTCTCTCTCCAGCCTGGGATACCACACGTTAATGAAATAACCAAATTCGTACCCATGTTTTCCTGGGCGGTTGGTGGAGGGTGAAACTGAGGTTGCCCAGGCAGGCTGGGGTCAAGACTCCCCCGGAAGGTTAAAGCCAAGCCGTCAGGGTGGGGAGGGTGGGGTGGTCTCTGAGGACAGGATCAGAGCCCCCCTCCCCAAATGCTTCCCTCTCCTCATGGCCACGGTCAAGAAGCACGACGATGTTAGCCTTCGTAATCGACATTTATTTTTATTTTATACCAGGTGTTGGGACTGGAGCGATAGCACAGTGGGGAGGGCGTCGGCCTTGCACGCGGCCAACCTGGGTTCGATTCCTCAGCCCCTCTCAGAGAGCCCGGCAAGCTACCGAGAGGATCCCGTCCACACGGCAGAGCCTGGCAAGCTCCCCGTGGCGTATTCGAGATGCCAAACACAGTCACAACAAGTCTCACCATGGAGACGTGACTGGCGCCCGCTCGAGCCGATTGATGAACTGACAGTGGGACGGTGCTACCAGATGTTAAAAGCCAAACATATTCACGATCTCCCCATTGAACTGCCAAAGTCTCATGGCCGGGAAAGGTGGGGCCGGAGAGAGAGAGCGTGGGTCCAACAGTGCTCTGGCTGGAGAGATCCCCAGCATCCCAGTCGAGCCCCGCTAGGAGTGAGCACTGAGCGCAGAGCCAGCCCTGAGTCCTCTGCCCTTTCTCGCCACCGCTTTGGGGTGCCCACCTTAGGCTCAGAGATCAATAAATTAGAACCTGTTTCGGCCCCCAAAGAAGGATTGCTCTTTATTTAGAAAGACATGGGGGAGTGGATCCCCGGCATCCCACAGGGTCCCCTGCCAGGAGTGATGTCTGAGCACTGCTGGGTGTGAGTCCCTCCAAAGAACAATAACAAAAAAAGTGGAAACTGAGGGGGTGGGTTCTTGGCTCAGCTGCCGGCACTTCTGGATTTTTTCCAGAAATTTCTGTTTTTTTTTTCAGAACTTTCTGGGGTTTTCCAGAAATTTCTAGGGTTTTCCAGCAATTTCCGCCGGAGCTCGCATGCCCTGACCACTGGCAGAGCAGGGAGGGCTGACAGCTGGATGGAGGCACAAACCGGGGTCAGCTGGGTGTGGCCGAAACCCAAAGTGCACCCTGGGAGGTGTGGGGGTGCGGAGGGGGTGCGTGCAACATTCCTGGGAAAGAGGGACCAAGGGCCGGGGGTGGGGAAGACATCCTGAGCTGGGAAGCATTAAACTATGCCGCTATTCCTTCCTTTCCCTATTCTGACTTTTTTTTTTTAGGGGGGAAGGTCACTCTGGCGATGCTCAGGGCTGACTCCCTGGCTCAGTGCTCAGGGATCACTCCTGGCGGTGCTCGGGGGACCCTAGGGGATGCTGGGGATCGAACCCGGGTCGGCCGAGTGCCAGGCCAACGCCCTCCCCGCTGTGCTATGGCTCTGGCCCCCAGCTTCTCACCTAAGACGCTGGCACGGTTTCCTGGGCATGAGGCCAGAAGGCCCCGCAGGGCACCAGCCTCACACCCGCCCCCTCACCCACCCCTCACTGCCCGTGCCTGCCAGCTGGGGGACGGGGCGGGGGCTGGCCAGCTGGGCAGACAGAGGGCAGCGGGCCGGAGACGCCTGAGTTGGTTTTTCTCCCTCGCCCGAGACGCCCGGCTCTGACTTAAGGGAGAACTCGGCACCTGGACCGAGTTTCAAAACTAAAAATAAATAGAATCGCCATTATTCTCCCAGGACTCGGGGGCTCACTTAGCACCAAGTAGCCGTACTTCTGGACCCCGCTCCTTTCCTTTTTTTTCCCTTTTATTACTATTATTATTATTATTATTAATTTTTGAGGGGAAGGCGGGGGTGGTGGGGGTGGAACCACAGGGCTGACTCCTGGCTCTGAGCTCAGAGATCACTCCTAGTGGGGCTCAGGGGAACCCCCCCTGGAGTGGGGGCGGCGGCTTGGCCACGTGTCAGGCATGTGCACTAACCATTGGGCCATCTTTGTGGCCCCCCCATGCATTGACGGACTTCCTGGAAGCGCAAATGCCCGAGCAGTGAGTCCGTCAATCCCGTGAGCCCTCGAGGGACCTGGTCAGCCCTCCCCGGGCCCCCCACCCAGAGGGCTGCTTGCTTCCCAGCCGGGGAAGACTCTGAGGTGTCTCCGGCGAGCAGCCGGCCCTCGCTGCCTCAGTGCTGCTCCAGCGCCTGCGTGTTGTAGCAGCCGGGGGGCAGGTGGTCCCGGATGTGCTCCAGGTTGCGGACGTCGGCAAGCACGGTGTCGATGCTGTGCTCCAGCGAGCTCAGCCGCCCGCTCTGCCGCCGGGCCCGCTCCTCCAGCTCCGCCATCAGCGGCCGCAGCTGGGTCTGGACCTGCGCCTTGGCCCGGGACAGCTTCAGCTCCAGCTGGACCAGGCGCTCCTCGTCCACGCCGCCGGGCTGGTCTGGGGGGCGGGGGAGGAGAAGGGGCTGAACATGGCGGCGTGTTGTGGGGGGTTGACGTTCTGAGTCCCCCCGACCCACAGAGAACTCGGGGCAAGCCCCAGAGCCGGAGTCGATGTGTTTTGCCTGTTTGGGGGCCACATCCGGCGATGCTCAGGGCTGACTCCTGGCTCTGTGCTCAGGGATCACTCCTGGTGGTGCTTGGGGGACCCTAGGGGATGCCGGAGATCGAACCTGGGTCGGTCGCGTGCCAGGCCAACGCCCTCCCCGCTGTGCTATCACTCCAGCCCCTCCTTTCGATCTTTTTTGTTTCTTTTTGGGTCCCACCCGGCTCTGCACTCAGGAATCACTTCCGGCAGTGCTCGGGGGACCCTATGGGATGCTGGGAATCGAACCCAGGTCGGCCGCATGCCAGGCCAACGCCCTCCCTGCTGTGCCCCTTTTTTTTTTTTGGCTTTTTGGGTCCCACCTGGCGATGCTCAGGGCTGACTCCCGGCTCTGCACTCAGGAATCACTCCTGGCGGTGCTCGGTGGACCCTATGGGATGCTGGGGATCGAACCCGGGTCAGCTGTGTGCCAGGCCAATGCCCTCCCCACCGTCCTCTCTGGTAACTGGCTCTACTGCACGGCCACTCACTGGCCTGGGGCTCAGGGTGCACTGACGGCTCTGCTCTGCCTTCTGGGGCCTGACCCGGCCGTCAGGAAGTGATGTAAGCATTCGCCTTGGCCCCTGCCCGCGGCCTAGCTGTGTGCTGACTCCCGTCAAAGATGGCGGCTGAGTCCGTGCCGGTTACGTCTTAGCGACAGAGACGGGACCCCGGGGCCCGGAGGGCTGGAGCTGGTGGCTCGCAGAAGGCGAGTTTTGGTTTGGCCAAGAATGAATCCGGAGGGGCCGGAGTCCTAGCACGGCGGGGAGGGCGTTCACCTGGCAGGGTTCCAATCCGGGTTCAATCCCCGGCCTCCCAGAGGCCCGAGCACCACCAGGAAGTGACTCCTGAGTGCAGAGCCGGGATGCCACTGCCTAGAACACTGACCAGGGCTGAAACAGGAGGCGGCAGCCAGCACCTTCTCCCACGGCCCTAAAGGCACCCACTCTTCGACCTCCGAACTTCCACCCCCAAGGGGGGCACGGGGAATGTCGCGTCCCCGACACGGCCGCAGAAGCCAGCGTCCAACAACATTTCAACCCATTTTAGAGATGGTAAAAGCGAGGCCAGAGAATACCCAGAAGCCCCAGGCACCTGGGCCCTGCAGGAAGGTTCTAGAAAGATAGTCTCGGACTGGGGGTGGGCAGGGGGGAGAGGAGGGGGAGTCCCATCTGCCCAAGGGGGGTCCAGAAAGTTGTACCTATCAGCTGTAGGATACTGTCCAGTGCGTCCAGCGTGTCCTGGACGGCGGCACCGGCGCTTCTGGCCCTTGTCTCCGCCCTTTGGGCCTCGTTCATCACCTGAGGGAGAGAGACGCGTGAGCCCCCACTCCGAGCCCCCCCATCATGCGCGCCCCCCCCCCGGAGGGACGAGGAGACTCACCCTCTGCACGGTGTCCGCCCCCGCATCCAGCGCCTGCCCCCGGCCGTCCAGGACGCCTTCCGCGTCCCTCAGCTCCCCCCGCAGCGTGGCCAGCCCCTTCTCGAATGCCAGGGCGCCATCCGCTGTCACGTTGGCCTTCGAGTTCAGGCTCCCCATTTCCTGGGGGGGGCGGACAAGGAGAGGGGGTGAGGTGGGTGGGGCCACAGGACAGCGGGCAGGGCGCGGGCCTCGCAGGTGTGGGCAGGCGAGGCCACACCCGGCGGTGCTCAGGGCTGACTCCCGGCTCTGTGCTCAGGGATCACTCCTGGCGGGGCTTGGGGGACCCTAGGGGATGCCGGGGGTCGAACCCGGGTCGGCCGAATGCCAGGCCAACTCCCTCCCCGCTGTGCTGTTGTTTGAACCCTCCACACTTGCCCGGGTTCGACCCCCGGCATCCCACAGGGTCCCCCGAGCCCCGCCAGGCGTGCTTCCTGAGCACAGAGCCGGGAGTCAGCCCTGAGCACAGAGCTTGGAGTCAGCCCTGAGCACAGAGCTTGGAGTCAGCCCTGAGCACAGAGCCGGGAGTCAGCCCTGAGCACAGAGCTGGGAGTCAGCCCTGAGCACAGAGCCGGGAGTCAGCCCTGAGCACCGCCGGGTGGGAGCCAAACAGAAAATCAAACAACCTAGGAAGGGAGTGGAAAGGGAGGAAGAGGCAGCCAAGGGGGCGGCAGCTGCGTTGGTTGGACGGGGCCGGGTCCCGGGGCCGGGGGGGCCCGTCCCCCTCTCTCCCTGCGCCCGGGGCTGCTCCGTGCCCAGCCCCCCCTCACCTGCTCCATCCTGCCTGCGATCTCCAGGGCCTCGGCGGCTGCCAGCTTCGCCCGCTGGGTGTCGGCGACGGCCCCAGCCAGGGCCCCTTCGGCCTGCTCGGTCCTGTCGCTGGCGGCCGCCACCTTCCGGCTGACCAGGCCCAGCCTCCGCAGTGCCTCCTCCGCCTCCGCCCTCTTGTCCCCGACCTGCAGGTCGAACTCTGGGACAGACAGAACGAAATGAAGACCCTGAAGACAGCAAAGCGGAAGGAACAGCCCACCTGAGAGGTGGGCGTCCCCCCCCAAGGCGCCCTGGCCGGCACCCAGACACACACACGCACATACATGCACACACACACATGCACACACACATACATGCACACATGCACATGCACACACACGCACACATACATGCACACACGCACATGCACATGCACACACACATACACACGCACACACACATACACACATGCACATATGAGCACACACATGCACATACATATACACACGCACATATAGGCACACACACGCACATGCACATGCACACACACATGCACACGCACACACACATACACACATGCACATATGAGCACACACATGCACACACATATACACACGCACATATAGGCACACACAAGCACACATATGTGCACACATGCACACACCCATGTACACATGCACACACATACGCACACACATGCACACGCACACACACATACACAAATGCAGACAAACACACATGCACACACAGGCACATGCAAGCACACATGCATACACACATACACACAAGCACACACGCACAGATACCAACACACACGAACACACATGCACAGACACGCACATGCACGCACAGCAACATACACATGCCACACACGCACACACACATGCACACCCACGCACACATCCACACGCACACACGCATACACACATGCAAACATGCATACACACAGTGCACATATGTGTACACATGCACGGACATGTACACACGCATGCACACGTACACCAACACACACGCATAGGCACACACACACACACACACACACCTCGGAGGTTCTTCAGGATGCCCTCGACTTCATAGAAGGTGGCGTTGCCCAGACTCAGGGCCTCCTGGGCCCGGGTGTGGGCCAGGTTGGCGCGGGAGAGGAGCTGCTCCGACTTCTGTGAAGCGACAGACACCGTGGGCATGGCCCTCGAGCTCCCTCCACGCCGAGCTCCAGCAGAGGAGCCGCCCGCTCCCCGCGCTCGCCCCCCGACCCCCCCCCCCGCCCCGTCCCCAGGGGGCCTCAAACAAATCACAGATTCAATTGATTATCCCCTTAATTGCATTTTCTTCCTCTTTTGGCCTTTTGGTCCCACCCTGGCGATGCTCAGGGCTGACTCCCGGCTCAGTGCTCAGGGATCACCTCTGGCGGTGCTCGGGGGACCCTAGGGGATGCCGGGGATCGAACCAGGGCCGCTGTGCTACCGCTCCAGCCCCAATTTGGCACATCTGCACGGGGCCCCAAGCCGCTGTCTCGGGTCCGAGAAAGTGGACGAGGCGGAGGCCACACCCAGGAGAGCTGAGGGTGGGCACTGCAGCCCCGACAGCCACGCCCGCGTCTCCACAAGCAACTGGACAGGGGGGACGGCGGGGGGGAGCAGCCCACCTGGCGCGAGTCCTTCCCATCCTGCAGGAGCCGGCGGGCTGCCTCCTCCCAGCTGCCCAGGTCCTGGCGCACGCGGTTGAACTCGTCAGTCTGCCGCGACACCAGGCTGGAGAGAGCATCCGAGCCTTGCTGGAGTCTCTTCAGTTCCGCCTGCGGCCAGAGATGGGGACGAGTCGGCACCGTGGCCCTGCTGCCCGCGCACTCCCGGGCCCCCTGCCCCCTCCACGCCCGGGAACCAGCAGGCGGGCCCGATGCTGAATAGGAAATCAGGTGCGGGGCTGAGAGAGAGCACCTAGCGGGGAGGGTGCTGGCCTGGCACGCGGCCGACCCGGGTTCGATCCCCGGCGTCCCATAGGGTCTCCCGAGCACTGCCAGGAGTGATTCCTGAGTGCAGAGCCGGGAGGAACCCCTGAGCATCACCGGGTGGGACCCAAAAAGCCAAAACAACAACAACAACAACAACTGTATCACTGTCATCCTGTTGCTCATTGATCGGCTCGAGCGGGCACCAGTCACGTCTCCATGGTGAGCCTTGTTGTGACTGTGTTTGGCATCTTGAAGACGCCACGGGGAGCTTGCCAGGCTCTGCCGTGCGGGCGGGATCCTCTCGGTAGCTTGTCGGGCTCTCCGAGAGGGGCGGAGGGATCGAACCCGGGTCGGATGCGTGCAAGGCCAACGCCCTCCCCGCTGTGCTATCGCTCCAGCTCCGCGTGTTTTTAATTTCTTTAATTTTTTAATTTTTTTGCTTTTTGGGTCACACCCGGCGATGCTCAGGGCTGACTCCTGGCTCTGCACTCAGGAATTACCCCTGGCAGTGCTCGGGGGACCCTATGGGATGCTGGGAATCAAACCCGGGTTGGCCACATGCAAGGCCAACGCCCTCCCCACTGTGCTATCGATCCAGCTCCGCGTGTTTTTAATAAATAATAATAATAATAATAATAATAATAATAATAATAATAATAATAATAATAAAAAGATGGGCCATGTTTGTGAAAACCGTAGTGAATGCCTTTCTCTGGAGGTAGAAAGTGGCTCTCCACATAATTAATTTTGTTTGAGAGTTTTTATTTAGGTGCAGCGGGAAGAGCTGTGATTTGGGGACTCAGCCACAGTGCTCAGGGGCTACTCCTGGCTCTGTGCTCAGCTCAGAAGTGACCCCTGGCAGTGCTGGGGGACCATATTCGATGCTGGGAATCGCGGGGACACAGGCAGGGCCTGTGCTTTGTAACTGAGCGACATCCTCAACCCCCAATTTAATACATTTGGAGCCTTAAAGGAATTGGTGGCCGAAACAACGCCAAACTTGTTTGTTTGGCTTGTGTTTGGGGGTCACACCCGGGCGATGCTCACAGCTGACTCCTGGCTCTGTGCTCAGGGTCACCCTGGGTGGGCTCAAGGGACCCTATGGGATGCTGGGGGTCGAACCCGGGTCGGCCGTGTGCAAGGCCAACGCCCTCCCCGCTGTGCTGTCGCTCCAATCCAGAAACAGCGGCAAACTGTGACCCAAATGTCAGTGACGAACCAAGCCCAGAGATTTCCCAGCACTTCCAACAGACCCCAGAGCTCAGGAAGAGACAGAAGTTTGGCCCCGGGGCCACTTCTAGGTTGAGGCCCCGGGCCACTTCTGGGGGACCAAGATTAGAATTGAGGAATGAAGAAAAAGACCAGAGAGACGGAACACGTGCACGCAGCCAACCCCATTTCCACCACTGGGACCCCCAGGGGCCCCCGAGCACCGCTGGGAGTGCTCCCTGAGCACTGAGTAACCCCTGGCTTCATCTCCAAACCCAGCCCCCCACCTCAAAATAAACAAATAAGTAAAAGAGCAAGGAAATGAACAGTGAGGAGAAATGTTAACATAGAAGGCAGTTGCCAGCCTGAATGAATGAGGGTGTCAGGGTTTCTAGAACTTTCTCTTTTTTTCTAGAAAAGGAAGAACTATAGCACCTGGCTGGGCATCCACGGGGCACGGCCCAGAGGCCCCTCTCACCTGGAACGACTGGCCGGTGGCCCCTTGGAGCTGCGCGGCCGCCTCCAAGAGCCGTAGGCTCTGCTGATAAGAACCGTCCGCCTCTGCTGTGGCGTGGGCAGCCGCCCGCGTCAGCTGCTGGGCTCGGGCCTCGGCCTTCTCCAGCCTGTGGGCAGTGGAGAGAGGGGGTCCAGTGTCCACTCCCCTACGGAAGCCGCTGGGTGACCCGCCATCTAGCCTGGACTCGTGCACGAGTGCTCCGAGGTCGAGGTCACTATTCCCGTTCACGACCGCAAGACCAGCGACTTATTTTAGCGGGGCTGGTTTTGACCACCTTTGGGGGCTATACCTGGACGTGCCAGGGGTCACTTCCATTGTGGGGGTCAGTCGGCTGCCAGTGAGGCCAGCACCTTACCCCGCTGCTTTGATCTCAACCCCCCGCGCTGCAGCTGAAATTGTTTTTTGTGTTTTTTTTTTGCTTTTTGGGTCCCACCCGGCGATGCTCAGGGCTGACTCCTGGCTCTGCACTCAGGAATCACTCCTGGCAGTGCTCGGGGGGACCCTATGGGATGCTGGGAATCGAACCCGGGTTGGACCGCATGCCAGGCCAACGCCCCCCCCGCTGTGCTGTCACTCCAGCCCCCTGCAGCTGAAATGTTTAGTGCTTGTGCACATCAGGTCAATGCTTTAGCCTTTTTTGGCCTCACTCAGCGAGGCTAGGGGCTGACTCCTAGCTCTGTGCTCAGGAATCCCTCCTGGTGGTGCTCGGGGATTATATGGGATGCCGGGGATCGAACCCGGGTCGGCCGCATGCCAGGCCAACGCCCTCCCTGCTACACAATCGCTCTGTCCCCAACCTCCCCAATTCTTTTTCGCTTTTTTGTGTCCCACCCGGCGATGCTCAGGGCTGACTCCTGTCTCTGCACTCAGGAATCACTCCTGGCGGTGCTTGGGGGACCCTAGGGGATGCCGGGGATCGAACCCGGGTCAGCCGTGTGCAAAGCAAACGCCCTCCCCGTGGTGCTAATGCTCTGGCCCGCGTTGTCGCTTCTTATCCTGAAAACCAGGTATCTGGGCCGTGAGCCTGTTGTCCCCTGGGGGTGGGGGGGGATACACTGGTCCACTGAGGACCCACCCATACGTACCTTCCCCGGAGCCCTTGCACCAGGGGCCCCTCCAGGTCCCCGTCTGCACCCCCGCCGCCCTGCTGTGCCTGACGAGCCAGAGACAGCGCCTGGGTCGAGTAGCCGTCGGCCTCCTGGGTCAGCCGCTCTATGTTGCTGGCCGCCTCCTCGTGGCTGGACAAGGTCAAGAGCGAGAGTCGGGGGGAGGGGGAGGGGGAGTCAGAGTTCAGCCGTGTGATGAGTGCGGGACACAGGAGGAAGGGGGCTGTTGGCGTGTGGAAGGTTCTAGAAGGCTGCCGGCAGCTGGGCTCTGACTCATGCCACCCGCCAGCGAGATCGCGAGGGACGGACCCCGGGGGGGCCCCCCGGTGACTCACGGGGGAGTCTAGGAGCGTCACAGCCCAGCTGCCGCCCGCCCCCAGCACCTCCCCACCAACACTCCCCCCGAGACTTAAGGGGTCCCTGAGTCCCCAAGGTGCACCCCCCCGCGCCCGGCGCCTAACCTTGGCCCCCTCCCCGCCCCCCGGGCTCACCTGTCCGCCAGCCTCGTGGCCTCCTGCGCCAGATGTTTCAAGCCGTTCGGCCCCTCATAGCGGTCGGCGGGGAGGATGTTCTGTGGGAACGAAGTCGGCTCGGTTGGGTTTGGCCCGGGACGCTAAACAAACTCGCATCTGTTCGCTCAGAACAGCCTGTCCCGGGCCACGCACGGGCCAAGCCCCGGGGCGGGGGGCGGGGGGGGGGACGGGACCAGGATCCCGGCCCAGCCCTGGCCTCGCACCAGAAAGAAATAATTTATGGCGAGGACACGGAGGCCCACGCTCAGAAGTGTTCTCCGGAGGTGTTAGAAAAAAAGGGAGATTTCTTTTGTTTGTTTGTTTGGTTGTTTTTTCTTTTGCTTTTGGGTCCCACCCGGCGATGCTCAGGGCTGACTCCTGTCTCTGCACTCAGGAATCACTCCTGGCGGTGCTCGGGGGACCCTAGGGGATGCCGGGGATTGAATTCGGGTCGGCTGCGTGCAAGGCCAATGCACTCCCCACTGGGCTATGGCTCTGGACCAAAAGGGGGATTTCTATAGGGCGGGGGTTGGCAGGAGGGTTAGGACAGCAGGGAGGGCGCTTGTCTCATGTGGCTGAACCGGGTTCGATTCCTGGCATCCCATAGGGTCCCCCGAGCACTGCCAGGGGTAACTCCTGAGTGTAGAGCCAGGAGTCAGCCCTGAGCATCGCCGGGTGGGACAAAAAGAAAGAGAGAGAGAGAGAAAGAGAGAGAAGGAAAGAAGAGAGAAAGGAAGGAAGGATGGAAGGAAGGAAGGAAGGAAGGAAGGAAGGAAGGAAGGAAGGAAGGAAGGAAGGAAGGAAGGAAGGAAGGAAGGAAGGAAAGAGGGAAGGAGGGAGGGAAGGAAGGAAGGAGGGAGGGAGGGAGGGAAGGAAGGAAGGAAGGAAGGAAGGAAGGAAGGAAGGAAGGAAAGAAGGAAGGAAGGAAGGAAGGAAGGAAGGAGGGAGGGAGGAAGGAAGGAGGGAGGGAGGAAGGGAGGAAGAAGGGAAGGGAGGAGGAAGGAGGGAAAGGAGGGGTGGGCCTGGCTACTCCACCCCGCACCCGTGGTCCCCCTGAGCTCTGCCGAGTGGGGGGGCGTGGGGGGGCCGCACTTACCGCCCCCCGCAGGGCGGCCTCGCTCTCCTGCATGCTCAGCTGCAGCTGGGAGACGAGCCGGTGGGCGTCCTGGGCGCGGTGCCGGTACTGGCCGCTCAGGGCCCGTACACGCTCAGCCGCCCGCTGCAGCTCGTCCAGACGCTCCCGGAAGCTGTTCCCCTGGCTCCGGGCCGTGGCCAGCTGCTGGTGGAGGGTCCGGAGGGCACCTGTGCGGCAGGGAGAACGGGCGGAGAGGAATGAATGCAGGCGGCAAGGAACCCGCCATCTGGGGGCCGGAAAGATGGGGCAGTGGGTAGCGCTAACCTGGCACACGGCTGGGGGCCGGAAAGATGGGGCAGTGGGTAGCACTAACCTGGCACACGGCTGGGGGCCGGAAAGATGGGGCAGTGGGTAGCGCTAACCTGGCACACGGCTGGGGGCCAAAAAGATGGGGCAGTGGGTAGCGCTAACCTGGTACACGGCTGGGGGCCAGAAAGATGGGGCAGTGGGTAGTGCTAACCTGGCACACGGTCCACCAGGGTTCTTCAATCTCAGCCTGAGCCCCGCCCGGAGTCTCTGATCTTGCCCGGCCGTGCTCCGTGCCCCCTCCCCAGGGCCCCGACCCCCCCAGCCGCCCTGGTCACCTTCTGAGACTTGGGCTTCTCCCAGCATGTCCCTTAAGGCCTGCTCGGCCCTCTGCATTCTGCTCTCCAGCTCTGCACTGGGCATGGCGCCACCCGCCTGAGCCGCCGACACCAGCCGCTCCAGGCCCTGCAGCTGCTGTGTGAACTGGTCCAGCTGCGAGACACGGGGACGGGGGGGAGGCTGAGACTAGATGGGGAGGGCACGGTCGGTTCTTCACTTGGGGACATTTGCGGTCCCACTCGGCAGGTGCTCAGGGCTGACTCCCGGCTCTGTGCTCAGGGATCACTCCTGGCGGGGCTCAGGGGACCCTAGGGGATGCCGGGGATCGAACCCGGGTCAGCTGCGTGCCAGGCCAATGCCCTCCCCGCTGTGCTATCGCTCCAGCCCCACAAAGGTCCTTGTCGAGAGGGAATAGGGAATTCTAAAATAAAAAATTAAGGGGCGGGAGCGAGAGCACTGTGGGGAAGTGCGTTGGCCTGGCACGCGGCCGACCCGGGTTCGATTCCCGGCATCCCATAGGGTCCCCCGAGCACTGCCAGGAGTGATTCCTGAGTGCAGAGCTGGGAGTCAGCCCTGAGCATCGCCAGGTGGGACCCATAAAGCCAAAATAATAAATAAAAGCGGGAGGGTGTTTGCCTCCCATTGCGACACTTTCATCACCCTACACCCACCCCCTCCCACACAGTCAAGGGCTCATAAATCCAGCTCAGCCTCTAGCCCCGAGCCATGAGGAGCCCCAGGAGCCCCATAGGGTGTGGCCCCAGCACACAAACAACACTTGCTTCCAGGACAGCCCGTCTCTGCGTCTGGGGTTCTTCCCGTGCCGGCCAAATCCTAACCAACAACAGTCGCGATTTCCTCTTCTCTGGAATCTGAGTGAGACGTTGCGGGACTCTGTCTCTCTCAGCCGGTGGGGGCCACTTGTTGGTCTCCCAGTATCGGGGCGGGGGGGGACGTCTCTCTTCCCGCCCTGTTTCGAAAGGACATCTCTCATTTTTTTGGGGGGGTCCCACCCGGCGATGCTCAGGGCTGACTCCTGGCTCTGCACTCAGGAATCACTCCTGGCAGTGCTCGGGGGACCCTATGGGATGCCGGGGATCGAACTGGGTCGGCCTCGTACAAGGCAAACGCCCTCCCCGCTATAGTAATTGTTAAAGAAAGAACTGTTCCTGGGTTAGTGCTTCCCTGCACACAGCTGACCCATATCCAATCCTTGACATTGCAATGGTTCCCTGAGCACCATCTGGGATCACTCCTGAGCACAGAGCCGGGAGTCAGCCCTGATCACAGAGCCAAGAGTCAGCCCTGAGCACAGAGCCAGGAGTCAGTCCTGAGCACAGAGTCAGGAGTCATCCCTGAGCACAGAGTCAGGAGTCAGCCCTGAGTACAGACCCGGGAGTCAGCCCTGAGCACAGAGCCAGGAGTCAGCCCTGAGCACAGAGCCAGGAGTCAGCCCTGAGTACAGACCCGGGAGTCAGTCCTGAGCACAGAGTCAGGAGTCAGCCCTGATCACAGAGCCAAGAGTCAGCCCTGAGCACAGAGCCAGGAGTCAGTCCTGAGCACAGAGTCAGGAGTCAGCCCTGAGCACAGAGTCAGGAGTCAGCTCGGAGTCAGTCCTGAGCACAGAGTCAGGAGTCAGCCCTGAGCACAGAGCCAGGAGTCAGCCCTGAGCACAGAACCGGGAGTCAGCCCTGAGCACAGACCTGGGAGCCAGCCCTGAGCACAGAGCCAAGAGTCAGCCCTGAGGACAGAGCCGGGAGTCAGCCTTCAGCACAGAGCCAGGAGTCAGCCCTGAGCACAGACCCGGGAGTCAGTCCTGAGCACAGAGCCAGGAGTCAGCCCTGAGCACAGACCCGGGAGTCAGCCCTGAGCACCGCCAGGTGTGGTCCCCGCCCTAAACACATTATTTTTCCCCGATGGGGACAAGGGCGGGATCGGGACGAACCTCCATGGTGACGCGGCTGTAGCAGGCGGGGCAGCTGGTCAGCGCCGCCAGCTCGCACCGGGGCCCCTGGTAGCCCGGCTTGCACACACAGCTGCCGTCCTGGCGACACGGCACGGGCTCCGAGCCCGTGGGGTTGCAGCCGCATGCTGGAAATCAGAAAACAGAACGTCGGCCTCAGTGCGGAGCAGCTGCTCATGCACCCAAGGACTCCCAGGGCAGCGGGTCCCAGAACCATCCGGCAGCACACACACACACACACACACACACACACACACACACACACACGCACACACACACACACACAGAGGAATGCACACGCACAAGTGCATAATGTACACACAGAAGTACACACACACAGTGTCCTCACAATTCACACCCATGCAGAGAGGCACACAGCACACACATGCAGGCCCGCACATGTGAATGCACACATACATGCACACGAGTAGTGCATGCAAGCACACAATAAGCAGTGTACACTGCACATACGTGAACACACGTGCAGTGTCCTCACCCCTGCACACACATGCAGAAGGCAGTGAACACACATGCATGTGAACACATATATCTACATGAGTGCACACAGGCAAGCCCACAAATGAGAAATGCACACACAAACACACATGAACACATATGCAGTGTCCCCACATATGCAGAAGGCAGTGAACACAGACACACACGCACAGACACACGTGCATAGTCACATGTGCACACATGCAGACACACATGCACAGACATGTACACACAGATACACATACAAACATGCACACATAGTTGCACAAACATGCATATACAGACACACACATGTAGACACAGACATGCGTCCTCACGGACATGCACATGCAGACTTACATCCACATGTGTGCACACATGCACCGACATGCACAGACATGTATACACACACGTGCACACACGTGCACAGGCATGCACACACAGACACACATACACATACACACACACATACACACATACACACCGGCCCCCGCGTCCAGCCATGCCCCTACCTCGACACTTGTTCTCCGGGTTGGGGTCCAGGGGGTCCCCAAAGTAGCCGGCTCTGCACTGGCCGCAGTGGGGGCCGGCCGTGTTGTGCACGCACTTGAGACAGTGGCCCGTGAGGCGGTCACAGTTGCCCGAGGCGCTGGGGTCCACGTTGTGGTTACAGTCGCACAGCTGGCACGGCCGGGCGGGGCCCCGCTCCCCGAGGGGGTCCCCAAAGTGGCCGTCGGCACAGAGCTCGCAGCGGGCGCCTGGGGGGACACGGGCCTGGGTCTGGGGTCCCGCGGAGCACCGGCTCGGAGCACCACGGGGACTCCTGGGCACCTCAGGGCGGGAGACACACGCGTCCCCCGGTGCAGAGCCCCCCGAAGCCCCCTGGGGGCAGTACCTGTGACCCCGGGTGGGCAGCTGTGGCAGACCACCTCCTCCGTCTCGGGCATCACCGCGCAGCTGAAGCCGGGGCGGCAGGGGCACGGCTTGCAGCTGCGGGGGTCGTGGGGGTCGTTGTAGAAGCCCACGGGGCAGTCGGCACATTCCACGTCAGGGTTCTCGTCCCCCGAGTAGCAGTCGCCTGGGGGCGGCAGGGGGGCAGGCCCAGACCTCCCGTCATGTGGGTGCCACGCGTGGGTCACCCTTGACCCCCGTCCCATGGGAACCACGCGTGGACTCAACACTGACTCGTGTGCCCCGGGAACCACGTGTGGATTCAACACTGACCCATGTTCCACGGGAACCACGTGTGGACTTAACACTGACCCCATGTTCCACGGGAACCACGTGTGGACTCAACACTGACTCGTGTGCCCCGGGAACCACGTGTGGATTCAACACTGACCCCATGTTCCACGGGAACCACGTGTGGATTCAACACTGACCCATGTTCCACGGGAACCACGTGTGGACTCAACACTGACCCCATGTTCCACGGGAACCACGTGTGGATTCAACACTGCCCCATGTTCCCCAGGAACTACGTGTGGACTCACCACTGATCCATGTTCCACGGGAAACATGTGTGGACTCACCACCAACCCCCTGCTCCAGAGGAACCACGTGTGGATTCAACACTGACCCATGTTCCACAGGAGCCACATGTGGACTCTACACTGACCCCCTGTTCCACAGGAGCCACGTGAGGACTCAATACTGACCTCCCGTCCCACGGGAACCACGTGAGGATTCAACACTGACCCCCGTTCCATGGGAACCATGTGACAATTCAACACTGAACCCCCGTTCCACAGGAACCACATGTGGACTCAATACTGACCCCCGTTCCACGGGAACCACGTGACAATTCAACACTGACCCCCTGTTCCACGGGAACCACGTGAGGATTCAACACTGACCCCCGTTCCACGGGAACCAAGCATGGACTCAACACTGACTCGTGTTCCCCAGGAAACCACGTGTGGACTCACCACCAACCCCCTGTTCCAGAGGAACCATGTGTGGACTCTACACTGACCCCCGTTCCACGGGAACCACGTGATGATTCAACACTGAACCCCTGAATCCCCTGTTCCATGAGAACCACGTGTGGACTCAACACTGACTCCCATTCCACGGGAACCACATGTGGACTCAACACTGACCCATGTTCCACGGGAACCACATGTGGATTCACCCCTGACCCGTGCTCTATCGAACTGTGTGTGGACTCACCCTTGTCCCGTGGGAACCAAGTGTGGATTCACGTGCTGTCGCCCAGACACCACGTGTGAACCCCCCGCTGGCCTGAGTCCCACACGGACCCCCGTACAGATCCCTTAGTGATGAGTCTTTCACAGGACGCCCCGTACAAACCCACTCCTGCCCCCTCGGGAGACCCCCCAGGTCCCTTGGCCCTCTGCACCCGTGGCCCGACTCAGCCACGCGGACACTGATGCACTCTGGGCCCCCCTCCCTTATTTTTTCTTTTTCTTTTTGCTTTTTGGGTCCCACCCAGCAATGCTCAGGGCTGACTCCCGGCTCTGCACTCAGGAATCACTTCTCGCGGTGCTCAGGGGACCCTAGGGGATGCCGGGGATTGAACCCGGGTTGGCTGCGTGCCAGGCCAACGCCCTCCCCGCTGTGCTCTCACTCCAGGTAGCCCCCCCCTTCTTGCAGTCCCACAGGGCACCCCTCCCAGCCTCTTCCTCTCCGCAACCTCCCAGTCATCTCCGCAGACCCCAGGCCCTTTGTCCTCCCCCGTCTCTGCGATGAACACGGGTGCGGCCTCTCGCTCCTGCAGTGCCCCGCCACCCCCGTGAGTGCCCGCCCCCCGGGTGAGTGCCCCCCCCCCCCCCGTGGGTGAGTGCCCGCCCCGCCCTCTCACCTGTGTCGGGGTCGCAGGTGCCTCCGCCCTGGCAGTCACAGGGGACGCAGGAGCCGAAGGGGCCCAGCCGGGCCGAGTCCCGCTTGTAGCCGGGGGCGCAGTCCTGGCAGAACTGGCCCCGGTACCCGGCGGGGCACGCGCACTGCTCCACCCAGGGAGCCGGCGCGCCCGACACGGGCCGGGCCGAGACCAGCGTCACGTTGTCCAGGTAGCCGGTGCCTGCGGCCGGGGAGAGGGAGCCGGGGAGTCGCGTCTCTGCCGCTCCTGCCAGGGCCGCCTCGAACCCGGGCACCCGGCCAGCACTTGGCTCCACTCCACTCGGGGAGGCGGGAAACACCTCGGTTCCCTGCTCCGCCCTCCTGCGCCGCCCCGGGGTGGGGGCGTCTGTCACTCTCCGCCTCCTGACCCGCCTCCACCATGTGAGGGGAACCGGGTGACGCGTCCACTGCACGGGGAGTCGGGAAAACGGGACTAAAACCCCTTTTCCTTGGGGCTGGAGCCACAGCACAGCGGGGAGGGCGCTGGCCTGGCACGCGGCCGACACGGGTTCGATCCCCGGCATCCCATAGGGTCCCCTGAGCAAATGCCGGGGATCAAACCCCGGGTTGGTCATGCAAATGCCCTAACCCCTGGACTATCTTTCTGGCCCTCTTCTATTTCTTTCTTTCTTTTTTTTTTTTTTTTTTGCCTTTTGGGTCCCACCCGGCGATGCTCAGGGCTGACTCCCGGCTCTGCACTCAGGAATTACCCCTGGCGGTGCTTGGGGGACCCTATGGGATGCCGGGGATTGAACCCGGGTCGGCCGCGTGCCAGGCCAACGCCCTCCCCGCTGTGCTATTGCTCCAGCCCCTGCTCCTATTTATTTCTGTTTGATGTTTTGGGACCACACCCCAACAGTGCCCTGGACCTCCTCCTAGCTCAGGGATTGTGCTCGGGAGACCCCAGAGCATTCATTCATTTACTGATTCATTCATTCATTCATTCCCATGGGGTTCTTTCTGAGGCGCTTCAGGGAGAATCATCACAGTGCCGGGAACATCACCCAACGTGAAGACCCTCCTGGGTGTTTATTTAGCCTCCTGCGTGGAAACTCGGAGCCCGGGGAGCAGAGACAGGTGCCGGGAGGGCCGTCAGAGGGGAGCCCAGCGGCCCCGCCTGCAGCCCCCAGACGTCCCCACTTACTGTATTCACCAAAGGTCGCCCGGATGCGCAGGGCCGTGAGATTCCGCAGCAGACGCCGGAACTCGAAGTAACTCAGCTGCGGGCTCCAGTGGCTGCTCGGGTGCTCATTCAGCCTGCAGGATTCAACGCCAACTATTGCTCTGGCCCCTAGTTGTGTATTTTTAGCCTCCTCCAGGAAGCCCTCCGAGATCTCACCCATGCGGTGGCGTAGTCGGGCCTCCCAGAGCTACTTCCATACCCCCATGGAAAACCCACATTGGGTGAAAACAGAACTGAAAGTGGGTGGCAGTGGACTCTGTGTCCAGTGCTCACGGCGCTCCGCTCCTACCTGAAGGTGTAGGTCTTGGTGATCCCACAAGGCAATGTCCTCCCCGGGGACATCAGGGGGGCCGTGACCCGAAGCCCGGCCCCTTCCAGGATGACGTCGTGGGCCGACGGGCGTCTGCCCCCGCGATCCACACGGTAAGCGAACGACAGGCTCTGCCCATAGCTGACCTGCTGGTTGCCGAGAAACTTGGCTGTGGGCACGAAGGGGACAAGGTTGGTGGCGGTGGCCAGAGGGGAGCAAGGATGGACAGTCCCACAGGCAGACCCCACAGGCCCTAACCCCATGGGAGGCAAAGACATGAACCAAGGTCAGGACTCTAGAATACTCTAGAGTGGTCCAGAACATTCTAGAACGGTCCAGAATGGTCCAAAACACTCTAGAACATTCCAGAACGCTCTAGAATGAGCCAGAACACTCTAGAACAGTCCAGAACATTCTAGAATATTCCAGAACATCCTAGAAGAGTCAAGGATATTCTAGAACGGTCTAGAACAGTCCAGAATAATCTAAAATGGTCTAGAACGTTCTGGAATGGTCTGAAACATTCTTCTTTCTAGATTCTTCTACAGCCTTTGAGCAAAGTGTCTGTCTAGGACTCACAAGGGCTGGGAGCTCTAAGCAAGGTCTGTTTCCACTTCTCTGTCAGCCTTAAAAGACACCCACAGATGTGCCTCCCCCTCCACGCCCAGCCTGGGCGCCCAGAAGCTCTGTCTGTCATTGTGCACGCACCCCAGCCTGCCTTCCTGGACCTTCTCCCTGCTCCGCTCTGGCCCGGCCTGTGTCTGGTGCTGGGAGCAGACGGGACAGAAGACAGAAGTCCCGGCTTCCTGCCCTCTGGGGTGTGGCTTTTCATTCTAATTCTAATTTTTTTTTTTTTTTTTTTTTTGCTTTTTGGGTCACACCCGGCGATGCTCAGGGCTGACTCCCGGCTCTGCACTCAGGAATCACCCCTGGCGGTGCTCGGGGGACCCTATGGGATGCTGAGAATTGAACCCGGGTCGGCTGCGTGCCAGTCAAACAACCCTCCCCGCTGTGCTCTTGCTCCAGCCCCTCATTCTGATTTTTGTTTTTGCTTTGGGGCCGGAATAGCAGTGCTCAGGGGGGTGCAGGCAGAGGCAGTGCCGGGGTCTAACCTGGGCCTCCTGCAACGCTCCAGCCCTTGCGTGCCGTGTGTGTGTGTGTGTGTGTGTGTGCGCGTGTGTGTGTGCATGTGCGTGTGTGTGTGAATGTGTGTGTGCGTGTGTGTGTGCGTGTGTGCATGTGTGTGCATGTGTGTGTGCGTGTGTGTGCATGTGTGTGCGTGTGTGTGTGCGTGTGTGTGCATGTGTGTGTGCATGTGTGTGTGCATGTGTGTGTGTGTGTGTGTGTGTGCAGGAAGCCTCGGCAGTGCTCAGGGCTTCCTCCTGGCTCTGGCTCGGTCCTGGGGACCCTGTGGGGTGCTGAGGCTCAAACCCAGGTCAGCCACGTGCCAGGCAAGAGCCCTGCCCACTGTCCCATCTTCCCGGTCATTGGAACTTTGTTTTTTTCTCTTCCAAGTCTGCCAAAAGAAAAAAGGGTTATCGGGAGGGTCTCCCCAGGCATGTACCTACCGGGAGCTACGAAGTAGATGGGCTCTCCCCGCCTCGAGGAGGCAAAGACGTCCCAGTGGCGCTGGGACCACTGCAAGGCGGCCCGCCCGCCGCTGCCCTGCTCTGCCCTCCAGCCGTCGGCATCTGGAACAGAGACGGGGACACTGGCGTCAGCGTCACGGAGCAGAAGTGAGTGTGGCTGCGGCTGTCTGGGGTCAGTCACGCAGCCACGCTCCTGCGCGCCTGCCTGGCTCCAGCCCTCTCAGCTCCCTCCCCGCCCTAGGGGGGCTGTCAGGGCTACCCCACGGTGCTCGGGGGCGATTCCTGACCCCCGGCAGTGCTTGGGGGACCCTACGGGATGCTGGGAATGAATCGAACCCAGGTCGGTCTCATGCAAGGCCAACGCCCTCCCCGCTGTGCTATCGCTCCAGTTCCCTTGCTTTGGTTTTTGGGAAGGTGCACAGTCAGCAGTGCTCAGGGTTGATTCCTGGCTCAGTGCTCAGGGCTGACTCCTGGCTCAGTGCTCATGGATTCCTCCTGGCAGTTTCTCAGGGAACCCTATGGGGTACCGGGGATCGAACCCGGGTCGGCCACGTGCCAGGTAAGCGTTTTTACCTACTGTGCTATCTCTCCGCACCCCCCCCAGCTGTTATTTTTTGGAGACGCGCCTATCTGACTGACTATTGTCCTGGTGGCTGGGGCTGGCTCACAGACCCCCAGAGGAGACCCCCACCCCCCCCCCGACCGGCTCTCACCCTGCTGGAAGGTGGAGCTGACCCTGTACAGGCTGTAGTCCCCGGAGCTGTGGCACGTGGCGGAGTGGCCGTAGCAGAAGCACTGGGTGCAGCCCTCGGGGTTTGCAGCCTCCAGGTGGTAGTAGCCAGGGCGACACCTGCGGGGAGTCGGACTCAGCAGCCAGGACTCGGGACCTTCCGACCGGCCGCGCCCAGACCCACCCTCCCTGGGGTGTGTCTTTTTTTTTTTTTTTTTTGCTTTTTGGGTCCCACCCGGCGATGCTCAGGGGTTCCTCCTGGCTCTGCACTCAGGAATCACTCCTGGTGGTGCTCGGGGGACCCTAGGGGATGCCGGGAATGAATCGAACCCGGGTCGGCCACGTGCCAGGCCAACGCCCTCCCCTTTGTGCTATCACTCCAATCCCTCTGGGGTATGTCTTGCTCTGTCTTTTGGCCACACCCAGTCACGCTGCTGGTGGGGGACCCCAGGGCAGCAGGAAAGCAGGAAACAGCAGGCGGGCAGGATGCCAGGACACGCCCCACCGCGGGCTACACTGCCCTCTTTTTATTTTTATTTTTTGCTTTTTGGGTCCCACCCGGCAATGCTCAGGGCTGAGTCCCGGCTCTGCACTCAGGAATCACTCCTGGCGGTGCTCGGGAGACCCTATGGGATGCCGGGGATCGAATCCGGGCCGGCCGAGTGCCAGGCCAACGCCCTTGCCCTTCCCGCTGTGCTGTCGCTCTGGTCCCTCCCTCCCTCCCTCCCTCCCTCCCTCCCTCCCTCCCTCCCTCCCTCCCTCCCTTCCTTCCTTCCTTCCTTCCTTCCTTCCTTCCTTCCTTCCTTTTCTTTCTTTCTTCCTCCCTCTCTCTTCTTTGTCCCACCCGGCGATGCTCAGGGCTGACTCCCGGCTCTGCACTCAGGAATCACTCCTGGCAGTGCTCGGGGGACCCTATGGGATGCTGGGGATTGAACCCGGGTTGGCCGCGTGCCAGGCGTGCAAGCCCAGCCCCCTCCTTTTATTTTTTTGTTCCTTTATTTGTTTTATTTTTTTGTTCTTTATTTTTTTCTTTATTTTCCCTTTTTTTTGCTGTCAGATGGGTCAAGTGCCAAGCGCGTAACAAGATTTCAGGGAAACACGTGTCACACAAACACGTGAATGTCCCTTCATCACGCTTCACTGTCACTGTCACTGTCACTGTATCACTGTCGTCCCGTTGCTCATCGATTGGCTCGAGCGGGCACCAGTCATGTCTCCACGGTGAGACTTGTTGTGACTGTTTTTGGCATCTCAAATACGCCACGGGGAGCTTGCCAGGCTCTGCCGTGCGGGCGGGATCCTCTCGGTAGCTTGCCGGGCTCTCCGAGAGGGGCAGAGGAATCGAACCCAGGTCGGCTGCATGAAAGGCAAATGCCCTCCCTGCTGTGCTATCGCTCTGGTCCCCATCATGCTTATGAACCGGAAAAGCGTCCCCATGACTGTGTTTCAAGTACCCAAGTCGGCTGAGGCTTTGAGGACAGAGGGAACCAGGGGGTCCCCCCAGAACGGCTCCCCGGGGGGGGGTCCTCAGTGGCACACGCCCCCCCCCCACTCCACACGCACCTGTCACAGCGCTGCCCGGTGACCGTCGGCTTGCAGACGCAGCGGCCCGACTCACAGGGCCCCGCGGTGCCCGCTGGGTCACAGTCGCACTTGGGGTCTCTGGGGAAGAAGGAAAAGGACGGTGGGTGGGGGTGGGGGGGTGAGTCCCGGCAGCTCTGACTCAGGCCCCAGGTCGAGCGTCCCCCCGGGGGTCAGCAGGGCGGGTGCAGCCAGGTCGAGGGGCGCAAGGAGAGGGTGAGCACTCGGGGTCCGGGAGTTCCGGTTGCCTGGCAACGCGCCTACTGCAGTTCCGGTTGCCTGACAACGCGCCTACCCCACCCCCCACTCCCACGGCGGCCGGATGCTCTCGGGGTTGTTCCGGCACCGCGGGGCCGGCCCCGGGGACTTACTGCGGCCTCTGGTCCCGGGAGCAGCCCGCCTCGGTGAGCGTGTGGAAGCCAGGCAGGCACAGGTCGCACTTGTTCCCTGCCACCCCGGGTTTGCAGCGGCACCGCCCCAGGCTGTCACACTGCACACTCAGGGCGCCTGCAACCAACAAGCGGAGGCGGAGAGGAAAGGGTTAATCCCCGGCTACTGCACCACCGGCAGTGGCGGGGGGAGGGAGGCACTGTGGGGTGGGGAGCAGCCTTGAGCACTAACCACTGCCCCATCTTTCTGGCCCTTAAATACTTTTTTTTTTTTTTTGCTTTTTGGGTCACACCTGGCGATGCATAATGGTTACTCCTGGCTCATGCACTCAGGACTCACTCCTAGCGGTGCTCAGGGGACCCTATGGGATGCTGGGAATCGAACCCGGGCTGGCTGTGTGCAGGGCAAACGCCCTCCCTGCTCTAGTCCATTAAATACCACTTTAAAGTCACAGCCTGGCGAAAGAGGGAGTTGCTTGTTGGTATGATTTTTTTGGGGGGGTGGAGGGACTTCACACCTGACAGTGCTCAGGGCTGACTCCCGACTCTGTGCTCAGGGATCCCTCCTGGTGGGGCTCTGGGGGCCCTACGGGGCGCTGGGGATTCGACCCAGACGGGTCACGTGCCAGGCGGGCCCCGTCCCCGCCCTGCCGTCGCTCCACTAGAGCGGGTGGGTGGGCCGGGGGGGTCCAGGAAAACCCGGATCAGAGCTGAGCTTCCTTCGAACCCGGCTCCGGGCAGCCCCGCCCCTCGGTCCCGGTCAGACGTCCTGGGCCCGGCAGGGGACGCTGCCACGGGACTCTGGGCCCGGAGACGCAGCCCCCCCCAGGCCCCAGAAGCTTCCCTGCCGCCCCCCGCCCCCCGGGGCCCCCCCACCCACCTTGGGCGTGGCAGGCGCACGGCCGGCAGCGCGCGTGGTCCCGCGGCCGGTGGAAGCCGTCCCTGCAGCGCTCGCAGCGGCGCCCGGCCGTGTCGTCCGCGCAGTTGACGCAGCGGAGCCCGTCCCCCGTCCGCCGCTGCAGCTGCACGTCGAACACGCACTGCCGGGACTTGCCGTTGCACTCGCAGGCTGTGGGCCAGAGGGGCGTCAGGCCACGGCACTGGGGTGCACCCAGCCCCGGCACAGCGGCACACGCAAGGGCGGGCAGTGCACAGCCCGCGTTCCACGGGAGCCACGTGCAGACTCACTGCTCACCCGTGTTCCACGGGAGCCACGTGTGGACACACCACCGACACGCGTTCCACGGGAGCCACGTGTGGACTCACCACCAACCCACGTTCCACGGGAGCCACGTGCGGACTCACCACCGACTCGTGTTCCACAGGAGCTGCATATGGACTCACCACCGACCTATGTTCCATGAGAGCCACGTGTGGACTCACATGGGCCCGAGTTCCACAGGAGCCATGTGTGGCCTCACCACCAACCCACGTTCCACGGGAGCCATGTGTGGACTCACTGCTCACTCACATTCCACGGGAGCCACGTGTGGACTCACTACTCAGCCATGTTCCACGGGAGCCACGTGTGAACTCATCACTAACCCGTGTTCTACGAGAGCCATGTGTGGACTCACATTGACCCGCATTCCACGGGAGCCACAGACTCATTACTCAGCCATGTTCCACGGAAGCCACGTGTGGACTCATCACTAACCCATGTTCCATGAGAGCCACATGTGGACTCACTGCTCACCCACATTCCAGGGGAGCCACATGTGGACTCAATACTCAGCCATGTTCCACAGAAGCCACGTGTGGACTCATCCCTAACCCGTGTTCCACGGGAGCCATCTGTAGACTCACCACTGACCCGCTTTCCATGGGAGCCACGTGTGGACACACCACCAACCCACATTCCACGGGAGCCACGTGTGGACCCACCCTAACCCCCTTTCCGTGGAGTCCCATATGCATTCACTGCTGACCTCACGTGGATTCCTTACTAACGTGCGTTACACAGGAGAGCTCATCTGAGTCCCTTACTACACACAGGATACCACGCGTGGAGTCCCGGCTGGCCTGCATTGCACATAGGGACATCTGTTATCCTGTGCCAGGCACGGGACGGCGTCTGAATTCCCCCTGTCCCGTGTTACACGGAGGGGACAGCATCTGAATTCATTAATAAGCAGTTTTTTAAAAAATTGGGGGTCGCACCCAGTCATGCCACATCAGTGCTCGGGGAGCCGCGTGGCCGGGGGGGGCTCTACGCAAAGTTCTGGCCCTCTGGGTGGGCTTCTCCCCAGCCACACCTGGGGCGACCTGGGCCCCCCGTTCTGGAGTGAGACACGAAGCAGGGGCCAGCACCTGCCCCCCCAACACAGGAACAAGCCGCAGTGCAGGGGTGCTGTGAGAGGGCTCGGGGCTGCCAGATGGTCCAGCCGCCACCACCTCCTCATGGAAGGGTCCTGCAAATATTTACCCAGGGGGCCAGAGCGATTCCTGCAAATATTCCTGCAAATATTTACCCAGGAAGGCACTGTGGCCAACCCAGGTTCGATCCCCAGCATCCCCTAGGGTCCCCCGAGCACCGCCAGGAGTGATTCCCTGAGTGCAGAGCCAGGAGTCAGCCCTGAGCATCACCGGGTAGGACCCAAAAAGAAAAAAAAAAGAAAATAATAATCAAGTCTGGGAGTACAGCAGACACCTCTCTCTTTCCCTTTCTCTTCCCCTCTCTCCCTCTCCCTCTCTCCCTCCCTCTCTCTCCCCCTCTCTCCCTCCCTCTCTCTCCCCCTCTCTCCCTCCCTCTCTCCCTCCCTCTCTCTCCCCTCTCTCCTTCCCTCTCTCTCTCCCTCTCTACCTCTCTCCTCCTCTCTCTTTCTCCATCTCTCCTTCTTTCTCTCTCCGTTGGGCATTATGGTTTGCAGCACAGATACTGAGAGTTTATCATGTTTGTTCCTTTACCTATTTTCATCACGCATAAGAATAACAGACCCATGGCCAGTAGAAACAACGGCCACAGGTCTATGGTCACACACTGCCTCAGGTGCGGGGAGAAGGCAGTTGGGATGGAGAAGGGACCAGTATGACAAAGATAACGCTTCTGCTTCTTCTTCTTTTATTTTTTTTCTTTTTGGGTCCCACCCGGCGATGCTCAGGGCTGACTCCTGGCTCTGCACTCAGGAATCACTCCTGGCAGTGCTCGGGGGACCCTATGGGATGCTGGGGATCGAACCCGGGTCGGCCGCGTGCCAAGCCAATGCCCTCGCTCTGGCCCCAACATTTGAAATCTTCTGAAAATCGCATCGCCAGCAAGAAGAGCAACCAGGACAGGCTCCAACAGGGCCGTTACCTCCAGCCCCTAATCCAGCCCGAAGAAGCGGCTCTGAGTGGGGGGGGAGGGGGATGCCTTGGGGGCGCCGGGGAGGGCGGAGGGGCTCCGGGGAGCAGCATATTTCAGGGGATCCAAGCTGGGCCTCCACCTGCAGAGCCTGAGTTCAGCCCTTTGAGCTCTCTCCGCTGCCCACAAATTATGCGCTTTTCCAAGCCGTGTCACTCATTTTCCAAATTACAGAGGTAGAGCAGGAGAGACGTGAGACCGTTTCTCTTGCTAAACACTTTCACAAGCAAGTTGGCCAAACTCTTCTCCTTTTTTTTTGCTTTTCGGGTCACACCCGGCGATGCTCAGAGCTGACTCCCGGCTCTGCACTCAGGAATCACTCCTGGCGGTGCTCAGGGGACTCTATGGGATGCTGGGAATCGAACCCAGGTCGGCCTCGTGCAAGGCAAACGCCCTCCCCGCTGTCCTATCGCTTTGGCCCTCGAGCGAAGGAACCTGGGAAGTTACTAATAGTAGAGAACTCTCTGGAACTCTCTGGAACTTTCTGGAACTTTCATCAATTCTGGAATAACGCCACTGACAGAGGCATCCTGACACGGGCTGAACACCCAAACTCAGGAGAACGCCCCGATTCCTTTGCTTCTGCCTCTCCCTGACTCTATGGCCTGCTCTCTCTCTCTCTCTCTCTCTCTCTCCCTCCCTCTCTCTCTCTCTCTCTCTCTCTCTCTCTCTCTCTCTGCCCTTTAGTACTGTGACGGGTACTCGTACCACCCTGCATCTGGGGCCTTGCCATGGCTGTTCCTTTGGGGGGGGGCTTCTGTTTGGGGGAGTCTGTCCTGGCGGTGCTATTCCGGGGATCGAACTCGGGCCCTGCTGCAGTTGAACCCGCCGAAACTCAGGGAGCACTCCTGGCAGTGCTCGGGGGACTCTATGGGATGCCGGGGATCGAACCCGGGTCGGCCGCGTGCCAGGCCCAGGCTCACCCCGCTGTTCCATCTCCGTGGCCCAGAGAGGAAGCTTCTGGAAGGAGGCTGAGCCCTGCCGGCAGCCCCAGTGCTCAGAGCTGGCCCCCTCCTGCGTGTTCCCGGCTCCAGGGCTGTTTATCCACCTCTCCCAGCCCGTTCCGCCCTGGAGGGAACAGGGCTCCACAGAGCGGCGGCTGGGTCGTGCCCGGTCCTGCTCGCAGGCGCTCTCAGCCCCGCTGGCCTCCTGCAGAAGCCTCTGCTGGCACGCCCGGATTCCTGCCCGCATTTATCATTCCGCCCTGCTCCCCGCCCCCCTCCGCCACCTGGCCCGGGTCCGCGTGGAGCCCTCCTGCAGAAACACCCAAGACTGAGAGTTCAGCAAAAAGGGGGAGGCTTGATTTTGCTCCCAGAGCTACCTCCACCTCTGCGCGCGCGCGCGCACACACACACACACACACACACACACACACACACACACACACACCCCGCTGTGACCGTGCTTGAAAGCAAAAGTGTTTTCAAGGAGCCCAGTAATCCTTCCTGCTTTCTACCCGGGAGCCCAGGCCGGCTTGCAAACGCGCACGAAGCTGACTTGGCTAGAAGTAGCGAAGGAACCTGGAGAGTTACTAATCATTAAAAAAAACTTCTCTAGAACTTTCTGGAACGCCCTAGAACTTTTCTGGAACGCTCTGGAACTCTCTAGAACTTTCTAGAACCTGTTGAAACTTTCTGGAACTCGATAGAACCTTTTTGGAACTTTCTGGAACTCTCTAGAACTTTCTGGAACTCTCTAGAGCTCTCTGGAACTCTCTAGAACTTTCTGGACCTCTTGCAGGTGCACAGCTAAAGCCAAATCCAGCCGACTTGAAAGCCAATGCTTTCTGGAAGCCCGTCCACGCCACCACTTTACCTACTGGGGCGCCACCAGGAAACCAGGGGCTTGCAACGTGGGTCGCCTGGGGGACGTGGTGGAGCCCCGCTTCGGGCCACTGCCCTCACACCCCCACCTCTGCAGCTCCCTGACAAGGAACACCCTGGTGGCCCATCTCCAAGAAAGCTGTGGTTTGGTTTTTTTTTGGGGGGTCACATCTGCCATACTCAGGGCTGACTCCCGGCTCTGAACTCAGGGATCACTCCTGGCGGTGCTCGGGGGACCCTATGGGGTGCCGGGGATCGAACCCGGGTCGGCCGCGTGCAAGGCCAACACCAGGCGTGATCCCTGAGTGCAGAGCCGGGAGTCAGCCCTGAGCACTGCTGAGTGAGCCCTCCCCAAACAACAACAACAGATTAATCAAGCCTACATAATTCTTGTCTGGTTTAGGGCCACACCTGGCTGTGTTTGGGGTCAACCCCAGAGATATCCAGGGCCTGTGATGCGCCAGGACCAGCCCAGGGAAGCCGTGTCCCGAGGGGAGCAGAGGTCAAGGCCCTGACCTGTGTCTCCCACCCTACAGATTTCTGTCTGTGTGCAAGGCAAGTGTCCTGAGCCACTTCTTCAGCCCCAGAGCCTAGCATTTATTTCTGTTTCCCAATGCTCACACACACACACACACACACACACACACACACACACACACAACTATTTCAGGGGGGTGGGCGCCATTTCCATCATTATCATTATGTAAAACATTTTGCACCTCCTGTCTCATACCTTTTATAATGCAGCCCCCAATCTCTGGTCCTAAATTGCGTGTGTGTGTGTGTGTGTGTGTGTGTGTGTGTGTGTGTGCGCAACACGCCATACCCAGCAACACTCCGGGCTGCTGACTCCCGGTTCTGCACTCAGGAATCACTCCTGGTAGTGCTTGAGGGGACCCTCGGGGATGCCAGGGCTCGAACCCAGGTTGGCCGCGTGCCAGGCCAACGCCCTCCTTCCCTGCTGTGCTCTCGCTCAGGCCTCTCCCCCTTACACACACACCCCTTCCAGTTCTTCCTTCGAAGACTTTTTTCTTTCAGCAAAAAACTAGTTTCCTACATTGGAGGCACCTTGTCAACATTATAGGATCATTCACACACACACACACACACACACACACACACATATGTATGTTGTTTGTTTTTATTTGGGGGCCACGCCCGGCTCACCCCAGGCCCCTGTTCTCAGGGCTCACTCCTGGAGGGGCTCAGGGGACCCAGGGATCGAACCCGGGCCGGCCAAGTGCGAGGCACGTGCACGCCCCTCTGTAACGTCTCTCCAGCCCTCTCACCCATGACCCAACTAAGCGACCCTCGACTGAGGGGCTCAGAGGCACGGGGGTCACCGCAACAGGGCCGAGTGTGCCGCTGGCCCAGAGGGGCTCTGAGGTGACCCCGCTGTCCCCTGCCCACTGGGTCCTCCTGCCGCTGCGCTGGTGTCCCCTGGATAGACTTCAGGGGCCCCTGAGCCATCCCGGGTGAGACCCACACTCAGACACTCTTGAAATCAGACAGAAAGTGTCCCCAGGCCAGGCGCCAGGGAGCCCCTTGGCTGCAGGCTGAGCTGGAACCGGCCATCCCCGACCCAACGCCCTACTGACCCGAGCATTGGGTGGGGGGTGGCCGGGGACCCCCGGGGACCCCCCCATACATGCGGGTGCAGCTCCAGGCCCCAAGGCCCATTTCCAGGGAACCGGCTTTGCGCCCTGCAACCAGCCCCACGCGCGTTCGCAGCCGCCCGGATTCCTGGGCACTTGGTGGGGGCGTGGGGGGGGTCTCCAGGAAACATTCGCACCCCCCCCAAACTGCATCAGCCAGAGGGTCGCCCAGGGCTGCCCGCTGTGCACCCCAGCTCGGGAGGGAAGCAGGAAGCCGTGCAGAGAAAGGAACACCCCCCCCCCCTTTCCCTTGCACTTTTGGAGGGGTGCGCTGCGCCCTGCTGGGTGCAGCCCTGGGGGCGCGCGCTCCAGGGGGGCGTCCCGGCCAGTCTGGGCAGCGTCCACGCCGCGGGGGCCGCTCACCTGGACTCCTGGAGGTGGCCCTGGCCGCGGGTAGAAGGAGCAGCAGCAGCAGCAGCAGCGGCGGCGGCGGCGCCAGGCACGGGCGACGTGGGTGCCAGGGGGCCGCGGGCATGGCCAGGGTGGGTGCCCGGCGCGGGAGCCACTGCGCGCCGCCACGGCTGTGCGTCCTGGGCCCAGCTCGCGACGTTTTATGGCCTCTTCTCCCTGACTCAGGCCCACAGGAAGGGCCCGGGCGGGGCGTGACTCACCTGTGAATAAGGAGGACTCAGCCCGGGGACGGGAGGCGCGCGCGCGCGCGCTCCGTGCGCCTCCCCATGCGCGCACCTGGCCCAGGGAAGGGGGGGCCCCCCTGGGCGCCCGCTGCAGGAATGCGCCGCTCAGATCCCCCCACCTGCACTCCCTTCGCGCCCTGGGTGGTCCCCCACCCTCTCCCCTCTCCTGGGTGGGGGGAGGAGGGAGCAGCAGTTCAAAGGCAGCCTGCAGTGAGCAAACTTTGAAAAAAAAAAAGAAAGAAGAAAAGAAAAGTCTTCTAGAAGCTCAGATCTGAGAGCAGACCATGGGCAGCTTCCCCAGGGGGTAGAGAACACAGCCCCAGCGGGGCCTGGATTTGCACCACCTGACCCAGGTTCGATCCCCACCCGGCATCCCATAGGGTCCCCCCTCCTCCCCCGCCAGCACCGCCAGGAGTGATCCCTGAGTACAGAGTAAGGAGGAAGCCCAGAGCATCTCCGGGTGGGACCCCAAGAAAGCAAAATAAATAAATAAATAAAGAAAGAAAGAAAGAAAGAAAGAAAGAAAGAAAGAAAGAAAATGCATTAAAAAAAGAAACAAAAACTGAAATAGACAAAGGAACTCTAGAAATCTCTTTTTTTTCGGGGGGTGCCCTTGGTGGCAGGACCCACAACTGCTCCCTCTAAATTGGCTCCTGTACCTGCCAATCCTTCCCTCCAGCTGCCCACCAACGGCCAACAGTGGTTGGTTGAGTTGTGAGATCGGATTGTTTAGAAAAATTAATTTGTGGTGTTTTTTTTTTGGGGGGGGGGTTGGGTCTCACCTCTTTGTTCTCTTGGGCTTTTCCCGGCTCATTGCTCAGGGGACACAATGTGGTGTCAGGATTTGAACCGGGTTTGTGATGTTTAAGGCTTCACTGCTGTCCTGTCTTCGGCCTTTGGAGTTTGATTCTTACTTGTCCTGTCCAGAATTCAAAACATCACTCAAGAGTTCCTTGTTCCGTACCGGAGCAGTAACCCAGAGGGGAGGGCGTATGCCTGGCATGCGGCTGACCCAGGTTCGATCCCCAGCATCCCATCGGGTCCCCCGAGCACCGCCAGGAGTGATCCCTGAGTGCAGAGCCGGGAGTCAGCCCTGAGCATCGCCAGGTGTGGTGCTCTTTAGTTTAACCCCAAACTAAAGATGCAAAAATAAACAATAATTTTCTTGTTTTGCTTTATTTTATTATTATTTTTATTTTGGGGGTCCCACCCAGCGATGCTCAGGGGTTTCTCCTGTCTCTGCACTCAGGAACCACTGCTGGCGGTGCTCGGGGGACCCTATGGGATGCTGGGAATCAAACCCAGGTCAGCCGCGTGCAAGGCAAATGCCCTACCCACTGTGCTCTCGCTCCGGCCCCAGTTTTCTTGTTTTAAACTCATGTCCAGTGGCCGGAGAGATAGAACAGCAGAGAAGGTGTTTGCCTTACCCACAAATGACCAGGGTTCGACCCCCGGCATCCCATAGGGTCCCCTGAACCCCACCAAGAGTGATCCCTGAGAACAGAGCTGGGAGTCAGCCCTGAGCATGGCTGGATTTGGCCCAAACTAAACAAAGGAAAGGCAACTCAATACCTTTTGTTTCCTCACATGACCCAGGGGAATCTTTTTCTTTCTTCTCTTCTAAATCCAGGCAAAAATCAACTTGCTGCAGTCAGCACTGAAACGGGAATAGACCAAGAACTACAAGACGTAGGTGAGAGGCAGTGATGTACTCAGTTAAAGAAGGGGGTCCCAAGGATTAAATTATGTACATGAGATTCTCCCAGCAGGTAGGGCGTTGGCCTTGCACGCGGCCGACCCGGGTTCGATTCCTCCGCCCCTCTCGGAGAGCCCGACAAGCTACCGAGAGGATCCCGCCCGCATGGCAGAGCCTGGCAAGCTCCCCGTGGCGTCTTCGAGATGCCAAACACAGTCACGACAAGCCTCACCATGGAGACGTGACTGGCGCCCGCTCGAGCCAATCAATGAGCAACGGGATGACAGTGCTACAAGTGCTACCTACATGAGATTCTAGAAAAGGAAAAACTACAAGGGAAGTTGTATCTGGAAGCAAACAGATCCATGGTGCTGGGGATAAGAAACTGTTGTAGGGTCTGTGGCCAATTTGAGGGTGGGGAACGAAAAGAAATATTCTGAAACATGGTCATGAATCACTGTATCACTGTCATCCCGTTGTTCATCAGTTTCATCAATTTGCTCGAGCGGGCGCCATACCGTCTTCATGTGTCCCTCTCGCGTGCTAGTGTAGCCCCATGGTGTGTGTTCACTCCAGGAACACGAAGAGCACATTGTTGTTACTGGTTTTGGCATATCAAATACGTCACGGGGAGCTTGCCAGGCTCTGCCGTGCGGGGAAGAAAAATAAATAAAAGAAAAAGAAAAAGAAAAATTGAGTCACTCTCTTCTGGGAGCTTGGTTTTATAGTCTCTGGATGTTGGCCGTTTATGGGATTACACGGCGCCAGGGGCAGTTTGTGGGTGTGACTGCCAAGCTACTGGAAAATGGGGGATCTGGGTGGAGGAGGCCCAGTCCCGATCCGGCAGGCTTGGAGATCTCAGCCCCGGGTCCCGCACACCTGGGTTCCTCTGCCGGTTTCTTCAGGCGTGAGGCTTGTCATGATTAAATGTAAAACAATTTTAATTCATGATCATGATCATGAAATCCCGTTAATCGTTGACCTCTCATTCGTCCTTTCCCTGAGATCTTAGAAGTCTATCTCGACTCGGCCCTCCCAATGATGTTGCACTGGGGGCTCTTTCAGGGTCAGGGGAATGAGATCCAGCTTGTTACTGGATTTTGCATATGAATACACCATGGGAAGCTTGCAAGGCTGTCCCATGTGGGCAGGAAACTCTCAGAAGATTGCCAGTGTCTCCCAGAGGGAGAAGTAGGCTACAAGATATCGCTTCTAGGAGCTTGCTTTTAAGTCTCTCTCTGGATGTTGGCCGTTGATGGGCTTACACACACCTGGGTTCCTCTGCTGGTACCTTCATGCGTGAGGCCTGTCCAAACTTTTTAATTTTTTTTATCTAATTAATTTTATTAATTATTTTATTTTATTATTTAATTTTATTTTAATTTTAATTAAAATTTTTAATTAAATGTGAAAAATAAACCACTCTAATAATAATAATAAATTTTTCGAAAGAAAGAGAGAAAGAAAGAAAGAAAGAAAGAAAGAAAGAAAGAAAGAAAGAAAGAAAGAAAGAAAGAAGAAAGAAAGAAAGGAAGAAAGGAAGGAAGGAAGGAAGGAAGGAAGGAAGAAAGAAAGAAAGAAAGAAAGAAAGAAAGAAAGAAAGAAAGAAAGAAAGAAAGAAAGAAAGAAAGAAAGAAAGAAAGAAAGAAAGAAAGAAAGAAAGAAAGAAAGAAAGAAAGAAAGGCCTCCTTGTCTTTCTGGGCCATCCTCCCTTCCTGGGGATCACCACTCCTTTCAGAAGAAGAAGAAGAAGAAAGAGGAGGAGGAGGAGGAGGAGGAGGAGAAAGAGAAGAGGAAAAAGAGAAGGAAGAGGAGAAGAAGGAGGAGGAGGAGGGAAGGGAGGAGGGGGAGGAGGGGGAGGAGAAGGTAAGTTGGGGGAGGAGAAGAAGGAGGAGGAGAAGAAGAAGAAGAAGAAGAAGAAGAAGAAGAAGAAGAAGAAGAAGAAGAAGGAGGAGGAGGAGGAGGAGGAGGAGGAGGAGGAGAAAGAGAAGAAACATTGCAATCCATTTTCTAAGAAGTCAGCCTGTGATTTTTCATCATCCCCCCCAAAGCAGGCCCATCCATCTAGAAAGGAACCCCTAAATCTGAGGGGACGGAGGCTTTGGGCATTTCCACGGGCGCGGCCGGAAGGCTGCCGTTGTGGAAATTCCCTTTGTCCATTGTCTTCTTTAAAGTTTTTAATTTTTTATTTTTCCTTTCCGGTTTTGAGGCCACACCCGGCGTGGTGCTTAGAGCTGACTCCTGGCTCTGTGCTCAGCAGGAAGCAGGCTCGGAGGGGGGAGGGGGTGCTCAGGGGACCCTACGTGGAGCCGGGGACCGAGCCTGGGGTGGTCACAGGCCGGGCAAGCGGCCTCACCCCTGACCTCACTTGGTGCATTTGCAAATCCAACTGGCAAGGTTCTAGGGAATCTGCTTTTCTTTTCTTTTCTTTTTTTTTTTACAAAACTAGGGGGAACCCCCCTTCCCCCAACAGTGGCCCTGTGCCCGGGGGCCATCATTACCTCAGTTAACTCTGGAGGAATGAATGTCTGGCATTCCAGCACTTTCCAAGTCACTTCTGCTATCTCTGGCTGTTCACATGCCAGCCGGGAGTGTTCCTCCCCCTCCCCTCCCCCTCCCCCGCCCCCCAGGTACTTCTAGGGACCTCAGCTTCCTCGCTGCAGTGTTCCACATAAAATGGGACAATGGGAGGGAGGGCGTGGGCACGCCCCAGCCGCCCAGTCCCCAGCCCCGCCAGGCGAGGGCTGATGCCCATACAAGGAGCCGTCGGAGGCTTCCCGGGCGTGTGCGGGTACACGCTGGCTCCTGGGCTTGGCCGGGTTCCAGAAATCACAGCTCTGGGGCACGCCCATCAGCACCCCCCACCAAGGCCCCCCTGGCGTGTAGGAAACTCCCCCCCACCCCCGCTTCTGCACGAATGTCTGGGGGGAGGCCGGCCCAGCACTGGGGTGATCCTGGGGAACTAGAACCCCTCCTGGGGGTAACTCCTGGTGCCCCCCACAGCTCCTCACCCTGAAAAACTCACGGGCATTTTTCCCAGTGCAGCTGGACCAGACGGAGAGGGTCCCGTCGGGGTGCTCCTGCAGCAGTCCGGGAAGGAGGGAGGAGTAGCGGGGAGCACGAAGACACAGAACAGACAGAAAACGGGGCAGGGAGCAGGGGCCAGAGTGAGAGCACAGCGGGGAGGGCACTTGCCTGGCACGTGGCTGACTCGGGTTCGATCCCCGGCATCCCCTAGGGTCCCCGGAGCACCGCCAGGAGTGATTCCTGAGTGCAGAGCCAGGCGTCAGCCCTGAGCATCGCCGGGTGTGGCCCCCAAATCAAAGCAAACAAACAACAACCAAAAAATGGGGGCCAGAACAACATGAAACAGGGAAGGCTCTTACCTCGCATGCGGCTGACCTGGGTTCAATATAATATACCCCCATGCTATATGTTACTCTGGTAGCATATACTGTTACTCTACGGTTACTCTACTGTTACTCTAGTAACACACACTGGGGTCTCATACTTTGGCAGTACATGCTGTTACTATGCTGTTACTAGACTGTTACTGTAGCAATACATACTGTCTGGGGTCTCTGTTACTTTGGCAGTACATGCTGTTACTATGCTGTTACTAGACTGTTACTGTAGCAATACATACTGTCTGGGGTCTCTGTTACCTTGGCAGTGTGTACTGTTACTATACGGTTACTATAGTAACACATACAGTCTGGGGTCTCTGTCACTTTGGTAGTACATGCTGTCACTATGCTGTTACTAGACTGTTACTGTAGCAACACATACTGTCTGGGGTCTCTGTTACTTTGATAGCATGTACTGTTACTATGCTGCAACATAGTTATTCTATGTTTATATTCTATGTTTATATTCTATGTCTATACACTGTTATTCTACTGTTATTATAGTCACACACACTGCGGGGTCTCTGCAGGTGAGTAATCTTGGTTGGTGAGTAATCTTGGATATGGGGGTGCATTCCTTCCCTCGTTACCTTGCTCATTCTCCAGGGAACGATGACGTCAGACTATAAGGCTTCATCCGGTCAGGCTTGGCGCTTCCTCTGGTCTGATCCTTGGTCCAGGTAGATTCAGAGGCGCATTAAGGAATCAAATTCGGGCGACGGGAGAAGCGTTTCAGCAGGAAGAGTCGGAAAGTCTCCGAGCTCAGTAGCTTCTCCCTGAGACTCTTCAGATCAGTCACCCAGAAATCCCCAAACATTCCTGGTTTTTTATTTCATTTTCCTTCTTTTTTTCCCCGCCTCCAGGAAGCCTCCGAATAAGATTCATCTTAGATTAAAAGAGAGAATGGGGGGAGGGGGGCAGAGGAAAATGCAAATCACTCTGCCCCAGCTGAAGAATCTCTCCTGGCCTCACTGTGTCCACCAAGGTTAGGACGGTTTCTGCTGGGGTTCAGCAAACATCAGGACCGGTGACACATCGCCTTAAGCGTTTGATTCTTTTAAGGTTGGACCGAATGACGGAGACAGTAGTCTCAGGGTTTTGCTTTTCAGTGCCAGAATAAAGAGTAAAGAGACATGACACCATGGTTTGAACAACCCAAGTAATGCTTCCGTATTTTAATTTTATTATTTTTTTTAATTTTAAAAATATATTAGTGGGGGGGGGGCTGGAGTGATAGCACAATGGGGAGGACGTTTGCCTTGCACGGGGCTGACCTGGGTTCGATTCCCAGCATCCCATAGAGTCCCCTGAGCACCGCCAGGGGTAATTCCTGAGTGCAGAGCCAGGAGTAACCCCTGAGCATCGCTGGGTGTGACCCAAAACGAAAAATAATATATATATATTAATTTGATGGGGGCCGGAGAATAGTATAGTGGGGAGGGCATTTGCCTTGCAAGCGGCTGAACTGGGTTCAATCCCCGGCATCCCATAGGGTCCCCCGAGCACCACCAGGAGTGATTCCTGAGTGCAGAGCCAGGAATCAACCCTGAGCATCGCCGGGTATGACCTAAAAAGCAAAAAATAAATAAATAAATTAATTAATTAAGTAAAATGGAACTTACATGTACTTTCGATTCCTGAGTTGAAAATGTATATATGTAAATGAGAATAGGCGGGGTTTTTTTAATGTCGTATTAAATGCTTTTAATTTTCTTATTTACATGGGTCAAAATCATAGTGTAGTCACCAATTGGCCCTTCCTGATTTATTTTCTGATCTTTCTCTGCCAAATCCCAAAGTCTTGTTGGTGTGTGCAAGAGAAAGTAAACTGTAATGTTTCACAGGGGTCAGCGGGATGGGGAACGTGGGTTAAGCCCATCTTGCTATTTTGAGAAACTTTCACTGGATCATGCTCCGGTTTCTGCTCTGTGTGGTCCCTGGGTCTCCTTTTTTTTCTTTTTCTTTTTCTTTTTTTCTTTTTGGGTCCCACCTGGCGATGCTCAGGGCTGACTCCTGGCTCTGCGCTCAGGAATCACTCCTGGCGGTGCTCGGGGGACCCTAGGGGATGCCGGGGATGGAACCCGGGTGGGCCTCATGCAAGGTGCAAGGCAAACGCCCTCCCTGCTGTGCTATCACTCCAGCCCCCCCTCACCAGGGGCTCCTTTTGTGCTAAAATAACGCAGATGGGGAATTGTGACAGAAGCCGGGAGACCCTGAACTCCCTGATATTTTCTCTCTCTCTGATCCCAGTTATGCCCAAGTTTCTCTCCCTGTCACCTCAGTGCATTGGGTCATTGTTCTTGTCACCCAAGCCAGTCCCTGATGAGCCAGGGTGGCAAACTTTTCATGCAAAATATTCACCTGGTAAATAGTCACCATCTGGTCAGCCCCCGGGAGGGGCCCTCAGCCCTGCACGGCCCCTTGGGCACTTCCTGCCTCCACAGAAAGTGTCACTTTCCTTATTTCTGTGAAGAGAGGAACAGTCCCGGGTTGATTGTAGAAACATGGGACCGCAGAGACACCCCACAGGGGTGCAGGGAACGAAGAAAAGAGGCCTGTCCTGGCCACACCCCAGGGTACTTTCCAAACAAACACTCAATTCCGGCCCAAAGATGTGGCCTGCTGTTGACTCCTTTGACTCCGAGGGAATGTTTTACTTCCTCGCCACCCGTGGTGAGGTCCCTGAATGGACCGATTCTTCCACTTGCCTTTTTTCTGAGGGTCTCGAGAACATTCCGGATCTCCTGGCCAAGTAAGGGAAGGTTAAGGGCCCAGGAGCGCTTCCGGAAACTTCCTCCGGGCCTCCTTTGGCATCCGTGAAGGAGAACTCGGTTCTCGTGGCCTTCCGGCTCCTGTTTTTTACCTTGTTTGGTGAATGAAAAGGGGGGGAATCCGTCTTCCCACAGAGGGGGCGGGCAGAGTTCCCCCCCAAAAAAAAACGCTCAGCTTCTGCACCGATTCTAACGGAACCGTTCCCGGGGTTTGCCCGGGGATCGTTCTAGAAATGGCTGGAAAAGTGGCTCCCGGCCAGGCTGTTTCTTAAGACATCAGCTGGCCCCAAGGTTAGGTTAGAACTTGGCAAGGCTCCTTTCAGGGGCCTCTAGAGAACAAGTGTCCACATGTCTGTCTCCTCTTCCAGGAAGCCATCTGGATTTCACATTGTGGTGAATCACCTCGTCTTCCACGGATCCCTCTGGACTAGGACAGAATAGAATCTGGGACCTTTTGTGCAGGCTGACACAGTGTCTGTTGGGTTTCTCCGCCATAAAGCTATTCTTCCCCTCTGAGGAAGCAGTCACCATGCAGACCGGCCTTGTGGAGCTGAATTATTCCTTCCTCTCCTTAAAAAAAAATCATAGCGGGGGCTGGAGCGAGAGACAGCGGGGAGGGCGTTTGCCTTGCACGCGGCTGACCTGGGTTCGATTCCCAGCATCCCATAGGGTCCCCTGAGCACAGCCAGGAGTGATCACTGAGTGCAGAGCCAGGAGTGACCCCTGAGCATTGCCAGGTGTGGCCCCAAAAGCAAAGAATAAATAAGTAAAATTAAAAAAAAAAAAAGCAGGAGCTGGAGTGATAGCATAGCGGGGAGGGCGTTTGCCTTGCATGCGGCCCACCCAGGTTCGATTCCCAGCATCCCATAGGGTCCCCTGAGCACCGCTAGGGTAATTCCTGAGTGTATGAGCCAGGAGTAACCCCTGTGCATCACCAGGTGTGACCCAAAAAGAAAAAAAAAAAGCAGATGCGTAATTGCTCACTCAGGTTCCAGTTAGGCCCGGGGGTGGCAGAGAGATGTCATCTCAGAAAGGCAGGAGCCGGGGTCTATTTACAAAACAAACCCACCAGCAGAGGTTTAACCTGAAGCCATTTTCCACATCAAATTTTTTTTTTTTATCTAGAACTTTCTGTTTGATTTAAGAATTGCCCACAGGAGTATCATGCTGAGTGAAATGAGTCAGAGAGAGAGGGACAGAGAAGGACTGCACCCATTTGTGGGATATAAAATAGCAGAATATGAGACGGACACCCAAGGACAGTGGACACAAGGGCCAGGAGGATTGCCCCATAGTTGTCAGCCTGTCCCATGAGCTGGGGGAGAAGGCGGCTGGGATGGAGAAGGGGTCACTGAGTCAGGGATGGTTGGAGGGATGCTCGGGACGGGAGATGTGTGCTGAGAGTAGACAAAGGACCCAACGTGACGGCCTCTCAGTGTCTGTATTGCAAACCAGGATGCCCCAAAGGAGAGAGAGAGTGTGGGGGAGATTGTCTGCCATGGAGGCAGGGGGAGGGCGGGATGGGGGGATACTGGGGACACGGGTGGTGGGGAATGTGCCCTGGTGGGGGATGGGGGTTCCATCACTGTATGGCTGACACTCAAACAGGAAAGCTGGTAACTGTAGCTCACGGGGATTCAATTAAAAAAATATGATAATAAAATAAAATAAAATTCAGTGGTTTAGTGGGTGGGGCGTTTGCCTTGCATGCAGCAGATGTGGGTTCGATTCCTCCTTCCCTCTCGGAGAGCCCGGCAAGCTACCGAGATGATCCCGCCCGCACGGCAGAGCCTGGCAAGCTCCCCGTGGCGTCTTCGAGATGCCAAACACAGTCACAAGTCTCACCATGGAGACGTGATTGGCGCCCGCTCGAGCCAATCGATGAACAATGGGATGACAGTGATACAGCGACAGTGACAGTGTAAAAATAAATAAAAAGAATCGCCCACAGGAATGGCTAGTGGGTGGTTGGTCTCTGGGTTGGTGGTTTTTGGGTCCCACCCGGTGATGCTCAGGGCTGACTCCCGGCTCTGTGCTCAGGAATCACTCCTGGCGGTGCTCGGGGGACCCTAGGGGATGCCGGGGATCGAACCGGGGTCGGCTGTGTGCCAGGCCAACGCCCTCCCCGCTGTGCTATGGCTCCGGCCCCCGTCTGGACGTTTCTCTTCTGCTCCTTGGCGTGGTCCGAGGGGAAGTTTCCCCGGAGCCCATGGTGGGTCCTGGGGCAGGTGGGGCGGGTCATGGGTGTGGGATGCTGAGCGGGAGGCAGCCCCCCGGGGTGGCGGAGGCCTCCCTGCTGAGGTAAGGCCTGACAGGGCGCACACCAGCCCTTGGGGGAGCCCACAGCTTGGCAGCCTCTCTGGGTTTTTTAAATTAATGAATGAATGACTTTGCTTTTGGGGATGCCATCATGATTCTGTTTCTCTCTTTTTATTGACTGATTTCTGTTGGATCACCGTGAGACAGAGCCTGACGGAGCTGTTCGTGACTGGGTTTCAGTCAGGGTTCCAGCACCTCCATCTTGCCCTCCCTCTCCTCTCTCTTCCTCCTTCTCCCTCCCTCTCTCTTCCTCTCTCCCTCCATCTCTCTCCCTCCCTCCATCTCTCCCTCCCTCCATCTCTCTCCCTCACTCCATCTCTCCCTCTCTCCCTCTTTCCATCTTTTTCTCTCTCTCCCCCTCTCTCTCCCTCCCTCTCTCCCACTCTCTTCTCCCTCTCTCTCCCTCCCTCCCTCCATCTCTCCCTTTCTCTCTCCTTCTCTCTCCCTCTCCTTCCATCTTTCCCCCTCTCCCTCCCTCTCCCTCTCTCCCTCCCTCTCCCTCTCTCCTCTCTTCTCTCTCTCCCTCCCTCCATCTCTCTCCATCTCTCCCTCTCTCTCCCTCTCCCTCCCTCTTTCTCTCTCTCCCTCTCTTTCTCCCTCTCTCTCCCTTTCTCTCCCTCTCTCTCTCCCTCTCTCTCCCCCTCCCCCTCTCTCCTCTCTCTCTCCCTCTCTCTCTCCCTCTCTCTCTCTCTCTCTCTCCCTCTCTCTCTCTCTCTCTCTCTCTCTCCCTCTCCCTCTCTCTCTCTCCTTTTGCTGGCAGCGACTCGAAATCAGCCATGTCTGAGAGGAGCCCCGTGTCCCGCAAGTGCGGGGACAGGGCTGAGGGCATCTGGGCACGTCCACCGTGCTGGTCCCTCATGGCCCTGCCATGCCAACCTCAGTCCCCGCCGCGTAGGTCCAGTCAGAGGGTTTCAGCCACCCGGTCCGTGTTCTAAGGTGTGGACCGGAATCCCAGGATATCGAGTGGGGACAGAGCCGTGTGTGGATGCCTGTGTGTGACTGTGTGGGCGTGTCAGTGAGTGTCATGAGCGTGTGAATGTAAGTGTGCGAGTGTGTGAATTTGTGTGTGTGTACATGTACATGCAGGTATATGTGTGATGAGTGCATACGTGTGTTTGAGTGTATGTGTGGGAGAGTATGTGTCTGTGTGGACATGGGTATATGAATACATGCATGTGCACATGTGTGGTATGAGTATGTGTGAGTCCATGAGTGTGAATGCAAGTGTGTGTGAGTGTGTATGTGACTATCCAAGCGTTAATGTACCTGTGAGAGGGTATGTGTGTGTGAATATGAACATGTGAGAGTATATGAGTGTATGTGTGTTAGAATGTGTGAGTGTGTCCATGAGTGGGATGAGTGCATGTGTATATACATGTGTGTGAGTGTAAGTGCATATAGGCACATGAGTGCAGGCGTGAGAGTGTATGTGTTAGAATGTAGGTACGTGAGTGGATGAGTGCATGTGTGTACACATGTGTGTATGTGTGTGTGAGTGCATGTGGGCATATGAGTACATGCATGAGGGGTGTCACACCCGGCGATGCTCAGGGTGACTCCCGGCTCTGCACTCAGGAATCACTCCTGGCGGTGCTCTGGGGACCCTATAGGATGCTGGGAATCGAACCCGGGTTGGCCGCGTGCCAGGCCAACGCCCTCCCCGCTGTCTTGTTGCTCCAGCTCCTTTCAGGCTGGCTTTACTGCCCACTCGGCGCTCTCCGAAACTCTTGCTCAGCTCCCAGACGTTAATGAGAGCCCGACCCTCCCTCCCCTGGCCCCGGAATCCCCAGGACCCATTACTCCGCGGTTTGGCCCAGCAATCCGCGCCCTGCGTGTACAGACTCGCCCCTTTCACGGGATCGATGACGTGAGGACCCAGGCCGCTTCTCGCCCCCAAGTCCCAGGTCCTTAGGGGTCTCAGCTCCGATGCCTCCGCCCCTCTCTGCTCCCCCCCTACCGGTGCAGCTGTGGCCCCTGGCGGTTCTGGCCTTGCTCCAGGGCTTGGCTGCTCTCCAGAGACCCACACGGTCAGGCGGTGAATGAGCAAGACTGACTCCATCTTGAATTTTTGGTTTTTGGTTTTTTTTTTTTTTTTTTGGGTTTTCTTTGGAGGGGGGAGTACCCGCTCCTGGTGGTGTTTGGATTCTTATTCCTGATGTGTGCTCAGGGATCACTCCTGGCCCACCTGGGGGACCCTAGAGAGTGGTGGGGCTGGAGCAATAGCACAGCGGGGAGGGCGTTGGCCTGGCACGCGGCCGACCCGGGTTTGATTCCTCTGCCCCTCTTGGAGAGCCCGGCCAGTTACCGAGAGGATCCTGCCCGCATGGCAGAGCCTGGCAAGCTCCCCATGGCGTATTCGAGATGCCAAACACAGTCACAACAAGTCTCACCATGGAGACGTGACTGGCGCCCGCTCGAGCCAATCGATGAACAACGGGATGACAGTGCAGTGCTACAGTGCTGCCAGCAAATTATTGATCACAAGCAACATAAAATTACTGAGGGCCTGCTATCGGGGCAGGCTTAAGGGGGCTGGGAAAATCGGAGACAGTGGTGGACGGCAGGTGCAATCAATGATGGCGGGATTGGGGATGGAATATTGAATACCTGTGACAAATAATCCTGGGCTACTTGTAAACCACAGCATTTATATGAAGTGTAAGAGGCAAATTTGCCTGTGGAAGCCTTACCTATTTCATGTAAACCCTGAAATATATTAACTTTATATTTCTTTTTTTTTTTTTTTTTTTTTTGCTTTTTGGGTCATACCTGGCAATGCACAGGGGTTCCTCCTGGCTCATGCACTCAGGAATTACTCCCGGCGATGCTCAGGGGACCATGTGGGATGCTGGGAATCGAACCCGGGTTGGCCGAGTGCCAGGCAAATGCCCTCCCCGCTGTGCTATCGCTCCCGCCTCTTATTTAGTTTATCATATATTAACTTGGGTGATAGTAAACTTTCAACACTCAGTTCCTGTCCAAAGTGATCACTGTCAGCTATTATTGTCGTGCAGGTCAGAATTGCTTTAAAAAAAATTAAAAATAAAAACAACAAGCCTTGTCCCAGAAGCTCAGCCCCCAGCCTGCCAGGCCTCCTGATGCGACCCCCTGCCTCTTTTCCGCCCAGTGAGCCCCAAACCCCACTTTGGAACCATCACGCAAGAAGCCCAGCTAAGCTGACTCGGAAAGGGGGAATTTCAGGACAAGAAATCGACTTATTAGAAGGTGGGAGATATGTCCGGCTGCAGAGTCAGCTTCCAGGAGGGAAACTGTGGGGAGGGGTCTAGTTTCCTGCCCCGCAGAATCAGGGTGATCTCATTTCTATACCCAATTAAGCAGTGTTCCAGAAAGGACATGCATATTCATGAGGGAGGGGAGGGTCTAGGGCGCTCATGCATATTCATGACAGAGGGAGTCTCTAGGAAACCATGCGTATTCATGAGGGAGGGGATGTCTAGGAAGCTCGTGCATATTCATAAGGGAGGAGGAATCTAGGACGCTCATGCATATTCAGGAGGGGGGGAAGGCTCTAGGAAGTTCGTGTGTATTAAAGAGGGATTTCTAGGAAGTACGTGCATATTCATGAGGTTTCCCAAGAACCTCATGCATATTCATGAGGGGTATCAGGCATCTGTGTAGGGAAGGAACATACTGTGAACATACATGGCACGTCCAGGAGGTGGAGGCTCAAGGGCGTTGGGCAGCTACGTGCAGGCTCCCCGGGTCACTCCTGGCTCTGCACTCAGGGATCACTCCTGGCGGTGCTCGGGGGACCCTGTGGGATGCTGGGACTCGAACCTGGGTCGGCCGCGTGCCAGGCCAACACCCTCCCCGCGGTGCTCTCGCTCCAGCCCCAGGATGACCTTTTTGACAGCTCTGAATCCGATATTAAAAGCAAGTGCCCCCCCTCCCGCCGCCATCCCTCCAGTACCTGCTGAGAAAGTTCTGGAACTTTCTGGAACCAACTAGATTCTGCCTGGCTGGCCGTGTACCCAGAGTCGAGGAGAATTCACCATTCCGTATTCTTATCACTGCAAAGGGTGGGTGATGGGGGGCTGGAGCAATAGCACAGCGGGGAGGGCGTTTGCCTGGCATGTGGCTGACCCAGGTTTGATCCCCGGCATCCCATAGGATCCCCTGAGCACTGCCAGGAGTGATTCCTGAGTGCAGAGCCAGGAGTCAGCCCTGAGCATCACCAGGTGGGAAGGAAGGAAGGAAGGAAGGAAGGAAGGAAGGAAGGAAGGAAGGAAGGAAGGAAGGAAGGAAGGAAGGAAGGAAGGAAGGAAGGAAGAAAATCCCTTTACCATCTGGATATTTCTAGTTGGCCTTTTCCCGACCTTGGTGGCTTTTGTTTTTATTTCTTTTGTTTCTTTTTTCTTTTTGGGTCACACCTGGCAATGCACAGGCGTCACTCCTGGCTCTATACTCAGGAATTACTCCTGGCAGTGCTCAGGGGACCCTATGGGATGCCGGGAATCGAACCCGGGTCAGCCGCGTGCAAGGCCAATGCCCTCCCCACTGTGCTGTCGCTCCAGGTCCTGTTTTTATTTCTTTGAGTTTTATTTATTTATTTATTTATTTATTTTTTCCTTTTGGGTCCCACCCGGTGATGCTCAGGGCTGACTCCTGGCTCTGCACTCAGGAATTATCCCTGGCGGTGCTCAGGGGACCATATGGGATGCTGGGAATCGAACCCGGGTCGGCCGCGTGCAAGGCAAACGTCCTACCCGCTGTGCTATCGCTCAAGCCCCGAGTTTTATTTCTTTTATTTTGGGGGGAGGCTCATACCCAGTGGTGCTCAGTGCTCTCCCCTGGAGGAGAGACGGAGCCCCAGTTGGCCAGGGGGCTTTGATGCTGACGACGGAGCCCGAGGAGGCCCTTCCCTTCCCTTTGGGGGGCACAAAGTTTCCCTGCAGAAGATCTGGAAGGTTCTGAGCAGCCAGGCCGGCCAGCCCTTGCCTTCCGGGAGCTCTTTCTCCTGCCGGCTGGTTCTGCAGCCCGGGGGCCCCTGGAGGAGTCGGGGCCCCCCTCCCTGTCAGTGCTGCACCCCAGCCTGCGGGCAGCAAACACACACGGAACAGGTTCTCCTGGCTAGACTGCGCTGAGGTGTCCAGGGAGGGACATGCTGTCATCCCCACGCCCCATGACACAGTGTCGCCCGGGCCCCTGGGCGGGGCCCACCCCAGCTGGCAACGGGCGGGGTGAGGACGCCCCCCCGCCCGCCTGCCAGGGGACTTGGGGGGCCCGGAGCTCGCTCCAGCTTCGGGGCTGTTCAGATTGTGGAAAAGAAGGATCCTGGAGCGGGAGCGAGAGCACAGCGGGGAGGGCGTTGGCCTGGCACGCGGCCGACCCGGGTTTGATTCCCTGCATCCCATAGGGTTCCCCCGAGCAATGCCAGGAGTGATTCCTGAGTGCAGAGCCAGGAGTCAGCCCTGAGCATCGCCGGGTGGGATCCAAAAAGCAAAAAATAAAAGAAAGAAAGAAAGAAAGAAAGAAAGAAAGAAAGAAAGAAAGAAAGAAAGAAAGAAAGAAAGAAAGAAAGAAAGAAAGAAAGAAAGAAAGAAAGAAAGAAAGAAAGAAAGAAAGAAAGAAAGAAAGAAAGAAAGAAAGAAAGAAAGAAAGAAAGAAAGAAAGAAAGAAAGAAAGAAAGAAAGAAAGAAAGAAAGAAAGAAAGAAAGAAAGAAAGAAGGAAGGAAAGAGAGAAAGTCTCTGGATCTTGGCCATTGATGAGATTCCATGGCGCGGGGGCAGTTTGTGGGTGTGACTGCCAGGCTACTGAAAAACTGGGGACCTGGGGGGAGGAAGCCCAGTCCTGATCTGAGCAGGCCTGGAGGTCTCAGTCATGGGCCCACATACCTGTTTTTTTGTTTTGTTTTGTTTTGTTTTTTTGCCGGTTCCCACTTGGGTGAGGCTCGTCCGAGCATGTGGAGGGTGATGGGCCATCCTTCTTGCAAACACATCATCACCGCCACCCCTCCCCAACTGCCCTGGGTTCTCTTTCCCCTGAGGCTGCGTGGTCCCTCGGAAGGCGCGTTCCTGATGTCTAGTCCCAGAGGAAAATGACGAATCCCGAGTCATTCAACCCCAGAGGCTGGGTCATAACCCAGGGGCGAGAAAGGAACCGCGCTGACGGTGTGTGAGAAGGGGAGGAATTCGCTGGGAACTAAAAATCCTTCTAAAAGGTGAAAAGATTTGAGGCCGGAGTGACAGCATGGCAGGTAAGGCATTTGCCTGGTATGCGGCCCACCTGGGTTCGATCCCCAGCATCCCATAAGGGTCCCCCGAGCACCGCCAGGAGTGATTCCCGAGTGCAGAGCCAGGAGTCAGCCCTGAGCAGTCGGGTGTGGCCCCCAAACAAGCAAACAAAGTGTTCAAAAATTCCACAACGGGTGTGCTAGCCTCTGGAGCGTTTCTCTTAGGTGGGATGTCTCCGTTAGTTCAACGAGAGGACACGTTTGTGGTTTAGGGTTTATGGGAGATTCCATGACACAGAACTTCTCTCTCCCAAGCTCAATGAGGTCACAGGCGACTCCCTAGTAAGGGTCACTGAGAGCAAGGGCTATGGAGGAGGCCAGACTGAGACCACCGTGAAGGTGACGGAGGCCAAGATCCAGGTAAAGGGATGGAGGCCCAGGTGAGTCCAACTCACAGATGGCAGGGGCCCAGGTGAATTCAACTCACAGATGGCGGGGGCCCAGGTGAATTCAATTCGTAGATGCCAGAGGTCCGGAGTTCAACTCAGAGATGGTGGAAAGCAAGTTGAGTTCAACTCACGGATGGTGGAGGCCCCACTGAATTCAACTCACAGATGGCGGAGGCCCAAGTTCAATTCACAGATGGCGGAGGCCCGAGTTCAACTCACAGATGGCGGAGGCCCGAGTTCCACTCACAGATGGCGGAGGCCCGAGTTCCACTCAGATGGCAGAGGCCCGAGTTGAACTCAAAATTGTTAGAGGTCCAGGTGAGTTCAATGTGAAGTCGCTGAGACCAAGTCCTCCTGGGCTGCCCCCGTCCTCCCTCTCCCCCTCTCCCTCCCTCCCCCTCCTCCTCCCTCTCCCCTACCCCTCCCTCCTCGGCTGCCCCTGTCCTCCCTCTCCCCCTCTCCCTCCCTCCCTCTCCCCTCCCCCTCCTTCTCCCTCCCCCCTACCTCTCCCTTTCCCCCTCCCCCTCCCTCTCCCAACCCTCAGAATCTTCCCATCACATTCCAGAGCTGAGGCAGTGACTCCCCTCATGAGTGGCCTGCATGACGTCCCCCTTGCCCTGTGGTCTGCCACAGGCGTCCACGACCAGGGTGTGGGTGGGCCGCTGGTCCCCTCGGGCGCTGGAGGTGCCGTTCTGACCACAGACGCTGCAGCCTGAGGGGCCGGTGTAGACCTGCAGCCTGAGGGGCCGGTGTAGACCGGCCCCGCCTGCTGACTTCGGAGTCTGACAGCGGGGCTAGGCTCCAGTCAGAAGCGCTGCGTGTCTCAAGGAAATGCAGACAGCTGGTCTGGGGCCCGGTGTGGGGTTGCTGAGGGCTACTGCTGGCTGGAAGCCGGGTGTGTGTGTGTGTGGGGGGGTCACCCCTGGTGGTGCGTGGGGCACCCAACCAGCAGTGCTCGGTTAGAATTCCTGTGAGCAAAAAGGTACCTCATGTCTTCATGTTGAAATAACTCTCTCCCCTGGGCTGGAGTGATAACACAGACGGGAGGGCGTTAGCCTGGCATGCGGCCGACCCGGGTTCAATTCCCAGCATCCCATTGGGTCCCCCGAGCACTGCCAGGGGTCATTCCTGAGTGCAGAGCCAGGAGTAACCCCTGTGCGTCGCTGGGTGTGACCCAGAGAAAAAAAAAAACTCTCGCCCCGCCCCCCTCTCTCTCTCTCTCTCTCTCTCTCTCTCTCACACACACACACACACACACACATACCCTCTAAGCCCTCTCCAGAGAGAGCAAGAATATAGCCCCCCCCCGAAAAAAAAAGAAAAAATGTGGGGCCAGAGTGATAGCACAGCGGGGAGGGCGTTTGCCTTGCACAGGGCCGACCCGGGTTTGATCCCCGGCATCCCATAGGGTTCCCCGAGCACCGCCAGGAGTGTTTCCTGAGTGCAGAGCCAGGAGTCAGCCCTGAGCATCGCCGGGTGTGATCATAAAAAAGAAAAAAGAATTAGAGGTCAAAGGGCAGGCCCCTGAGAGAGGGTGAGGTGTCTTGCTAAGCGTGATGCACAGCACCTGGGATCGGTGCTCCGCCCTGCCTGAGAAGCTTCTAGAAGGCAGACGCTGGGGTCCGTGGGGCCGAGACGGCAGACAAGGCTGAGCCTGCAGCGTCAGCAAGTCGAAACAGCCGCCCCCAAGCACCTCAGTATGTAATCAGGGAAATCCCAGCTGTGGCCGCTGCCTCAGCACCCAGGGAGGCGTGACTGCCCCCCCGCCGCCCCTCCGCCGCGCACCCCCAGATGGCCTGGCCTGGTGGGCCTTTGTGCTGAGGCAGCGTGGAGCGGGGAGGCTCAACGGTAGAAGAAACAGCAGGACGCGTCCCGGGGTCCGGACAGGAGTGACGTCAGAGGTGGGCTTTGGGTCCCACCCGGCGATGCTCAGGGCTGACTCCTGGCTCTGCACTCAGGGATCACTCCTGGCGGTGCTCGGGGGACCCTAGGGGATGCCGGGGATCGAACCCGGGTCGGCCGTGTGCCAGGCCAACGCCCTCCCCGCTGTGCTACTGCTCCAGCTTCACTCTACAGCGACTATGGGAGCAGAGACGGAGCAAAGGGCCGGGGGCCCGGGTGTGACCCCAGCACGGAGGGGAACAGCCCACACCGCCAGGTGCTCAGCCTGGATGAATGTCCCATCACATGAGTATCATGTATAGGGCTCGTGACTAAGGCACAGGCTCCGCCCCCACTAGCTTGACCCCTGGGCTCCATTCTGGAAGCTTCCAGTGTGGAACGGAGACCTTCCCAGGAGCCTGAAGAAGGGCCCCAGGCTCAGGGTGTGGGGTTCAGGGTCTCTGTGGACTTCTGGTGTGGAGGAAGGTGAGGTGTCTCAAGACAGGGAGCCCCTGGGCCCCCAGGACAGCCGGGCACCAGAACCCTGAGCACTGCTGGGAGGAGCCCCCCCAAACATCTACATATACACTACATACACTAAACACACATGTACACACATGCCATGCACTAAACACAGATGTACAAATGTGCCACACACTAAACACACATGTACACACGTGCCACATACATGGAACACATGTGCACATGTATGCCATATGCATGACATGCACACACATGTACAAATGTCACATACATGAGTCATACATGATACATGTTCACATGCCACACACCACACACGTGTACACATGTGCCACATACATGGAACACGCGTGCACATATGCCATATACATGACATACATGCACACAATACACATGTCACATACACGAGTCATACACATGAAACATGTTCACACGTGCCACACACCACATACATGTGTACATATGTGCCACACACATGAAACATGTACACAAACACACATGCCATATACATGAACTGACATCCACACAACACACACACACACTTCCAGGCAGGAAGCCGAGGACACACCGTCGGCCCCCGGGGAAACCGTTTGTCCCGAGATCACGCTGGGCCACGCCGACTCTCAAAGGTTACAAATATTCCGATTTTATTATAAATAAAATACTGGTTCTGTAACATACAAAATGCCAAGTGTCGCACTCGTCCGCACCCGAGAGCAGGGCAGTGCGGGGGGAGGTGGGGCGGGTGTGGAGGGCACTGGGGGGACCCCCGCGCCCCGGCCTGTGCCCCAGGCACCCACAGGCCCGCACGCCGGAGGCCCACCACGCTTCATCTCACTCAAGGACTTTGACTTGAAAAATAAAACTCTCCTGAAGTCACCCCCAACGTGTGGCCGGGTGGGGGGCTTGGCGGGTGCGGCCTCACGGGTGGGGGGCCTGGGTTCCCCCGGGGCGTAGAACTGGGGCACCGAAGTAAAACCCGAGCACAGCACACAGGCAGGCAGAAAGGCACACACAGCTGAGGAGCAGTTCCGGGTCTAGGGGACCGAGCAGCCCCTCTTCCCGGGGGCGCCCTGCCGGCTACGCCCAGCCAACACCCCGAGGACGGCCTTTCTAGAACATTCCTCAGTGCATCTGACGGCTGCTTCAGCGTGATCCCCTAGCTCTGTCCTCTCCTGCCCGCCACGGCCCTGGCCCCCTCAAGACCCCCGTCACAGGGGGAGTGTCCTGGAGGGGGGACCCCAGGCTGAAGGCACATGCTGGTGGTGAGGGGGGGCCGGGCTGAGCCTCAGAGCCCACAGCGCCCCAGGAATGGGGCTGAGTCTTATTTTCAGCTGCTGCTTACTCTCGGGGCAGGGGCGGGGGGACGAGTTTGGGGGGGAAGGGGGGACCAAAAAAAAAAAAGCACAGTCACACAAAAATATAAATTTGAAACGACGAATAGCACCAGTGTGTCAAAATAATATAGTTTCTTTCCCTCCCTAGGCAAAGTACAAAGTTGCATAGTGTTAAGGCTAGATATAGGTCTGGGGGTGGGTGGGTGTGTGTGGGGAGGTCGTGCCTGGAGGTGGGGCCGTGGGGGACCCCCGAGGCCCACCACGGTGCTGCCTAGAGGGTGGTCCTCGCCCAAAGCACGTGGCGGGGTGGGGTGGGGGGGCAGGGGCTGGAGTCTCGGTTCAGGAAGTGGAGGGATGGGTACACCGGGGTTGGCAACAGCACGTCTGGGGGGGCGGGGGGGGGGCTGCGGGAAGGGGGAGGGGCATCCGCAGAGGCTCAACTCCCGCCCCCCTGCCCCCCCCCCCGCGCCACAGGGACCTTCCCCTGCTGGCGGGGGCCCCGTTCCGGGCTGGCTCTAGTGGTTTATCCTCACAGCGGGGGCCCGGGGTGACTGCGGGGGGCCCGTAGCCGGCGTCCAGGGGGTGGGGGGCCCAAGGGTGTCCCAGTGGGCTGGCTCCCTCGAAGGCGGCCCCCCCCGCCGGCCCCGGGGCCTGTACCTGGTGGGGACGGAGGCGGGGGGGGGGCGGGGTCCGGCCGGGGGGGGGGGGCCTAGGGCTTCTCGATGGACGGCGTGTTGAAGCAGCCGGCCGGCAGCGTCCTGCGGATGTCCTCCAGGTTGCGCACGTCCCGGCGGATGGCCTCGATGTCGCGGTCGTAGCCCAGCATGGCGGCCTCCTGGCCCCGGGCCTCCCGCTCCAGCGCCGACACCTTGCGGTCCAGCTCGCTGCTCTGCATCTCGTCCCGGGCCTGGCTCAGGGCGCCCTCGAGCTCGTTCAGCTTGTTCAGGTCCACCGTGTCCAGCTGGCCTGTGTGTGGGGTGGGGGTGGGGTGAGAACAGGGGCCCCCCGTGTTCCCCCACCTGCGTCCCGAGAAACCCAGGACACGGCCAGCAGGGGACAATCGGCCCTCTCCGCATTTATGCTCCCAGCCCAGTGCTCGGAGCTCTGTGTAGTGCCCAGGACTGAGCTCAGTGGTGACTCCTGGCAGGGCTCACATAGGGGACTGGGGAAGGGGTGTCCCTATGGGAAATGCCGGGGATCGAACCCAGGTCTCAGCCCTGTGCCAGGCAAGCGCCCTCCCCTCCAGCCGATCACTCGGGCCCCAGAGAAGCGACTTCCACCCACAGACAAACCTTTTCCCTCTTTTGGCTGAAAGAAGCACCTCGGCCCCCCCATGAGTGCTCCTGGGCCTCCCCGTGACCCCCCCACCCCGCGGTGCCCGAGGTCCCGGCGTCTCCCCACCCCCCGCCCCTACCCAGCTGCTCCAGGAGCTGGTTGATGAGCTGCAGGAGGCTGGTCACCGAGTTCTTGGCCTTCCGGGCGCTGATCTCCGCCTCCTGTGCCGCCTGGGACGCCTGCGGGGGCAGAGACGGGCACGTGCAGGGCCTGGGGTCAGTTCCTGGGGACACCTTCCCCCTCGGGGCTCCCGCAGGCCTCCTTGGACACCGGCATCGGAGGGGGGCCAGGCTGGCAGCGACGACTTGCACCGTGACCCACCCCTGGACCGCGCACATGGAGACATCGGCCAGGTGCCAGGGCCCAAAGCAGGCCCGTGTCCTCCCCTGCTCCCCACCCCCCTCTCCCCTGCACCCCGTTTCCCTCCCCCTGCACCCATTCCCCTCTCCCTGCCCCTGTTCCCCTCCCCCCTGCATTCCATTCCTCTCTCCCCTCCACTCCTCCCCCTGCATCCCATTTTCCTCCTCTCCCCTCCACTCCCCCCTGTATCCCATCCCCTCTCCCCTCCACTCCTCCTCCTGCATCCCATCCGCCTCTCCCCTCCACTCCTCTCCCTGCCTCCCATTCTCCTCTCCCCTGCTCCCCGCTTTCCTCCCCCTGCATCCCTCTCCCCTCCACTCCTCTCCCCTGTATCTTGTTCCCCTCTCCCCTGTACCCCGTTTCCCTCCCCCTGCACCCATTCCCCTCTCCCTGCCCGTTTCCCTCCCCCCTACATCCCATTCTCCTCTCCCCTGCACCCCGCTTTCCTCCCCCTGCATCCCTCTCCCCTCCACTCCTCTCCCCTGTATCTTGTTCCCCTCTCCCCTGCAACCCTCCCCCTGCACCCCATTTCCCCCTCCCCTCCCCTGCATCTCGTTCCCCTCTCCCCTGCACCTCTTCTCCACCCTGCTTCCCTGAACCCCAGCCCCATCCCCAACGCCCCCTCTCCCTGCGCCCCCTCCCCCTCTCCCCCCTGCAAGTCAAAGCTCTTCCCGGACGCTCCCCTCCGAGCGGGCAGGGGAGCACTTTCCGGGTGGGACTCCCCCGACCTCCCGGGGCCACAAGGGATTCTGGAAAAAAATCCCCGCACACACGAAGCAGGAAAACCCGGTGTGTTTGCACAGGGCGCTTCCCGCTTCCTGCCCCGATGTTTGTCCAGTGACTGGACAGGCTGAGTCACCCCGCCACGGCCCCGCCCGGCCACGCTGTCCCCCGGGCCTCCACCGCGCAGCCCTGGGCTCCCGCCTCCCTCCACCCGAGGGCCCTGGAACCTTCCAGAAGCCACGTGAGCCCGGGGCGCACGACAGGCTCCTCGGAACCACCCAGACGCGCTGGAAGCCGTCAAGCCGGCGACACCTCTGAGCATCCCCTCCACGGGGGCCACCCCGGAGGGGGATCGCGGGCCTCTGATGGGGCCAACTCCGCTCTGGGGGCCCCGCACCTGGGCCCTGAGGACCCCAGTTCTTGCCCTCGCTGTGCCAGGCCGGGAACAGCCAATGAGGGTGCAGAGGCGGCCTGGGGGCCCGCCCAGCTCCTGGGCGCTGCGGTTGGTTGGCTGCCTCCCCTGCCCATCCCCAGAAAGCCCGCCCATCGCTCGGCCCCCAGCTTGCCCAGAGGGGCCTGGGGTTCACCCACCCCCACCAAGCCCCCGTCATGCCCAGCAGGGATGAGGTCCAGCCCCCCTTGTCCAGCAGGGATGAGGTCCAGCCCCCGTCTCCAGCAGGGGTGAGGTCCAGCCCCCCTTGTCCAGCAGGGATGAGGTCCAGTCCCCCGTGTCCGGCGTGCGTGAGGTCCAGCCCCCCGTGTCCAGCAGGGATGAGGCCCAGCCCCCCGTGTCCAGCAGGGATGAGGCCCAGCCCCTCCGTGTCCAGCAGGGATGAGGCCCAGCCCCTCTGTGTCCAGCAGGGATGAGGTCCAGCCCCCCCCCCGTGTCCAGCATGGCTGAGGTCCAGCCCCCCCCCCCCCCGTGTCCAGCAGAGATGAGGTCCAGCCCCCCCCCCCCCCCCGTGCCCAGCGGGAGCGGGCCCGGCCCCCCTCACCATGCCGGCCATCATCGCGTCCTGCTCGGCCGCATCATGCTTCCGCTTCAGCTCCTCCTCGGCCTCCTGCAGCTGCCGCAGCATCGTGCTCACCTCCCCGTCCAGGCCCGTCACCTCGGCGAAGGTCCTCTCGGCCTCAGCCTTGGTGCTGGTGGCGTTCTGGGCAGGGCACAGGCGAGGCCGGGCCAGTGAGCCCCGCGGCGGCCCCCTGCCCGCCCCCAAAACACCCCCCGGAAGCGTTTTCCTTGTCGTTCTCAGCACCCCCGGGGTTCTGTGACCACCGTCCCTACCTCAGTGTCACCTGCACACGTCTGATCTCTGGCCCGGTTTGCTTTGGGGGGGGCACCCCCGGCGTGCCAGGAGTCAAACCCGTGCAAGGCAAGGGCCGTGCCACGGGGTGGCCACGTTCTCGAATCCCAACTGTCCGTGGGACCCAGACGGCAGCTCCCGGAACTGGGGGCCCCTCCCGCTCCCCCAGAACCCACCCCCCTTTCGAAACGCAACAGGGGCCTCACGTGAGGCTGAACCCAGGTTCGAGGCCCCGCCCCGAGGCCTCCTCCCTCCGGCAGCGGCTTAGAAAGTGGGCCAGCAGGTGACGGGGGCGGGGCCCGGGGCCCGAGCAAGGTGACGGGGCACACGGAGGCAGCCGGGACTCCATCAGACAAACAGCCCTGAGCACTGTGATTGGTGCTCACCCAAGACCAAGGGACTGTGGCCCGAGGCGGGGAATCATGCGACTGTGTGAGCGGGGGCGGGTGCGAGGCCCTGGGGGTGGGGCTGGGAGACCCCGCGTGCCCGAGGCCGGGCGCACCTGCTGCACGGCGCTGGCGATGCGCTCGGCCGCATGGGCCCTGTCCTTGGCCTCGGTGGCGTCGGCCGCGGCGTTGCCCAGGGCCACCTGCGCCTCGCGGGTCTTCTCCTCCGCCTCCGCGATGGTGCGGCTGATGGCCGGGACCCGCTGCAGCGCCTCCTCGGCCGCCGTCTTGTTGTCGTTCACCCGCTGGTCGAAGTCTGGGGGGAGGGGGGAGGCGAGGGGGAGGGTCACTGGGGGCCTGAGGAGGCAAGTCGGGGGCAGCCACCGTGGGGCGCGCGGGAGGGGTGGGGCGGGAGCCACAGCAGGCGGGGAGGGTGTTGGCCTGCACGCGGCCGACCCGGGTTTGATCCCCGGCATCCCACAGGGTTCCCCGGGCCCCGCGAGGAGTGATTCCTGAGCACAGAGCCGGGAGTCAGCCCTGAGCATCGCCGGGTGGGGCCCAAAAGGAAAATGAATAAAAAGTGGGAGGGTGGGAATGGGAGTGGGGAGCAGGACTGACAGGGGGAGACCCCGAGGTTCCTCCCTCGGCTGCCAGCCAGGGCCTCCACACACACACACACACACACACAGACACACAGAGAGGCATGCAGTCACATATGCACATTCACACAAACATGCAGCAATATATACTTACACAGACATGCAGTCACATGCACAAACATACACAGACATGCGGTCACATATGACCAGACATGTAGTCACATGTGCACATACGGACATGCAGCCACATATGCACAAAGGTATGCAGTTACATATGCACAGACATGCAGTCACATGTGCACACACTCAGAAATGCAGCCACACATGCATGTCTGTGCTCATGCAATCACATGAGCACAGACATATAGTCACATGTACACACATACAGACATGTAGTCACATGTGCATACATATACACAGACATGCAGCCACATATGAACACACACAGACATGCGGTCACATGTGAGCACATGCACACACACACACGCACGACTCTCTCCCTGGCCCCCTCGCCCTGCTGCCCAGGGTGCCCGGTCCTACCCCGCAGGTTGTTGAGAATGTCCGTGGCCTCCTGCAGCGTGTCCCGCCCCTTCTTGGCGGCCTCCTCGGCCAGGGCCTTGGCCGCGTCGGCGCGCGCCAGCAGCTGGTCAGCCGTCTGCGGACACACGGCAGCTCAGAGCCGGGCCCGGGGCTGCTGGGCCCCCCCACCCCGCCACGGCCCCCCCCACACCCACCTGCTGCTCCGTCTTGCCCTTGTCCAGCAGCCCGCGGACTTCCAGCTCCTTCCCCTGCATGTCCTCGCGCAGGGCCTCGTAGTCCCGCAGCTTCTGCCCCATCAGGTGCTCCAGCTCCTCCGCCTCCTTCTTGATCTTATTGGCCTCGTTCTGGGACGAGGAAGGGGGTTGTTGGGAAAAGAAAAAATAAAGGCAGTAAGGAAGAGTTTTATCACTTTGGAGCCACTCCCAGTGGTGCTCAGGGCTGACTCCTGGATCAGTGCTCAGGGCTGACTCCCAGCTCAGTGCTCAGGGCTGACTCCCGACTCTGTGCTCAAGGCTGACTCCTGGCGCTGTTCTCAGGGCTGACTCCCGGCTCTGTGCTCAGGGCTCACTCCCGGCTCTGTGCCAGAATCAGTCAGTGCTGTCTGAGCCCCGTTAGGATCCGGCATCCACGTTAGGATCTCAGGCCCCCAGAACAGCTCGGACCCGACATGGCGTGGGCACGCGTGCGTGTCACTGCCGAGTGTGTCTGGGGGACGGGGCAGGGAGCCCACCTACCTCCAGTGCCTCCGAGTCCACGGGCGCCAGCTGGGACACGCTGGCGTAGATCTCCACCGCCTTCTCCCCCACCCGCTGCGCCTCCTCGTGCACCCGGGCCGCCTGCCGTTCCAGGTCCCGCGAGATGTTCTTGGCCTGCTCGTACCTGCGGCAGAAGGCGCCACTCAGCCTGTCTGTGTGTCTGTCTGGGGCCACACCCGGCGGGGCTCAGGGCTGACTCCCGGCTCTGTGCTCACTCCTGGCTCTATGCTCAGGGCTGACTCCCGGCTCTGTGCTCAGGGCTCACTCCTGTCTCTGTGCTCAGGGCTCACTCCCGGCTCTGTGCTCAGGGCTCACTCCTGACTCTGGTCAGGGCTGACTCCCGGCTCTGTGCTCAGGGCTGACTCCCAGCTCTGTGCTCAGGACTCACTCCCGAGGTGCTCGGGGGACCCTATGGGATGCCGGGGATCGAACCAGGGGCGGCTGCGTGGAAGACCACCGCCCTTCCCGCTGTGCTACATGTAGTTCCAGCCCCAACAAGGACTTTCACTTTCCCCCTCCCCCCCACCCCCACCGCCCCCCTCCCCCCAGCAGTGTCACCCACTTCCTGTTGAGCTCCTCGATCTCCAGGGCCGTCTGGTTCTCGCCGGCCAGCGTGCGCAGAAGCAGGCTGTAGGCCTCCGCCGACGTCTCATTGGCCGTCTGGGCCACGCGGACGATGTCGTCGGCTTCCTGCTTGTGGCTGGAGGGCCACAGGGAAAGGGGGGGTGAGGCTGGGCGGCCCTCGGGGCGGAGTGGAGCACAGCGGCCCCCCCCCGCTGGCAGCCCCCAGGGCTGAGCAGGCTGGGCAGTGCCCAAGGCCAGCGACAGCCTCACCTGGGGCACAGGTGCCGACACCCTGCCACGTCACCAGGGCCCGAACCACATGCAGGCACACGAACCCACACCTGCCACGCGCCCAGGGACTGGACCCCCCATCCCACGGACGTACATGGCCCTGGGGGCCGAGAGCCACGTGCTGGGATTTTTTTTTAAATTTTGTCACTTTGGGTCCCACCCGATGGTGCTCAGGGCTGACTCCTGGCTCTGTGCTCAGGAATCACTCCCGGCGGGACTCGGGGGACCCTATGGGATGCTGGGGATCGAACCCGGGTCGGTCGCATGCCAGGCCAATGCCCTCCCTGCTCTGCTACTGCTCCAGCCCCTGAAATCCTTATTACACATTACGTACACGACCCAGGTGGGCTGAGAGCCACGCACTGGAAGTTGTTTGAGAACTTTTTGAGTTACAAAAACAAAAAATTACATTAAGAATGTAGGATTTAGTATTAAGAATGTGTAAATTTCAGCACCTAGCCTTTTGTTTATTTTTGGGTCCCACCCGGCGATGCTCAGGGCTGACTCCTGGCTCTGCACTCAGGAATCACTCCTGGCGGTGCTCGGGGGACCCTAGGGGATGCCGGGGATCAAACCTGGGTCGGCTGCGTGCCAGGCCAGCGCCCTCCCTGCTGTGCTATCGCTCTGGCCCCACATTCTCAAAGTTTTTATCACACAGATACATGGCCTGGTGGCCGAGCGCCACAAGAACCACCAGCTTGTGTCCCTCACTGTGAATCCTCCACCCGCTGCCCCCCCATGAGGCACAGGAGACACCGGGGATCCGTGCACACCCACAGTGGCTACCAGTGCGGGCGCAGGAGCGTGTCGGGGGGCCGAGGCCACAGCCACTCACCGTTCTGCGAGCCGCCGCGCCTCCTCTGCCAGGAGCGTCATGTTGTTGGGGTCCCCAGTGGACTCAGGCTGCGTGATGGACTGGAGGGAGACACAGCGTCAGCCCAGCCCCGACAGACCGACGCCCAGTGGGGGCTCTGTCCTGGGGACACCCCATCTGGAGCCTTTCCCTGAAGGCACACGTGCACCGGCCCCTCGTGCCAGAGATCTGCCCCCACAGAGACTGAGGGCAGCGACTTCCTGCGCCAGGGGCGGGTGCAAGGAGCCTAAACCGTCTCGTGCCACGGAGGCTGAACCACGGAAGTGGCCGAGCCATGAAAGCAAACAAACCACAGGAGCGGGTAAGCTACGGGAGCAGCCCAGCCACGGAAGCGAGTGAACCGCAGAAGCCAACGAACCACGGGAGCGGCTGAGCCATGGAAGTGAATAAGCCATGGCTCTGTGCTCTGTGTTCATCGTGGCCCAACCACGGGAGTGAATGAACCACGGAAGCCAACAAACCACGGGAGCGGCCGAGCCATGGAAGCAAATGAACCACAGAAGCGAATGAACCACAGAAGTGGCTGAGCCACGGGAGTGAATAAATCGTGGCTCTGTGCTCTGTGTTCACCATGGCCTAACCACGGAAGTGACTGAGCCACGGAAGCGAACAAACCACGGAAGCGACTGAGCCACGGAGGCCACAAACCACGGAAGCCAACCATGGAAGAGGCTGAGCCACGGAAGTGAATAAATCGTGGCTCTGTGCTCTGCTCACCATGGCCAAACCACGGAAGCAAACAGACCACGGAAGCGAACAAACCACAGAAGCCAATGAACCACGAAGAGGCTGAGCCACGGAAGCGACCGGGCTAGAATCAGCCTCCCTGAACTCTCCGCGTGGACGCGGATTCGGGCGCGGCCCCCTCCCCTCCTCCCCTCGCCCCCACTCACCACGTTGGCCATGGCCACCTTGGCCTTCTCCAGCTCTCGGGCCGCGATCTCGATGAGCTGCTCGGTGCTGTCCACCCGCATGCGCGCCTGCTCGGCCAGGTCCCTGGTCTCCTCCACCGTCTTGCGGATGTTCTGCAGGCGGCCCACCTGGCTGCTCAGGCTGCTGTTGACCCGCTGGAGGCGGTCCAGCAGGTTCTGGTCCACGTCTGCGGAGGCAAGGTGCCCGGCATGGGGGCGAGCACGTGAGACGGGGGTCTGGACAGGACCCCCGGGAACGGCAGAGGGTGCCCCGAGCACCATCGGGAGTGAGCCCTAAGCACTGCTGGGTGTGGCAACACCCCCCTCGAAAAAAAAAAAAGAAACAAAAAGAGACACCACAGCTCCCATTTTGAATCCCACATGGGGGAGGGTGCATTACAACGGAAGGCTGGGTTTCTTGCCAACGATATTACTGGCTCCTGGCTGGCCGGGTGGTCTCATGACCCAGCGTACCTCCTCAGGCACCCCCCACCCCTGGGGCCCCAGGTCTCAGCACCACATCCTGAGTTTTATACAGTGACAAGCGGAGAGAAGATCCTGGGGGTCCAACACCCGGTGGTACTCAGGGCTAACTCTTAGCTTTGCACTCAGGACTCACTCCTGGCGGTGCTTGGGGGACCCTAGGGGATACCGGGATCAAACCCGGGTCTGGTGCATGTAAGGTCAACGTCCTCTCCGCTGTGCTACCACTCAGTTACCAAAGCGACTTTCATGTGCTCAGCTGCTGAGGCCCCTCCGTGCCCCACAGCCATGCAAAAGCTCTGATGTGAAAACAGTAAACTGAGCTGGAGCGATAGCACAGCGGGGAGGGCATCTGCCTTGCATGTGGCTGACCCGGGTTCGATTCCCGGCATCCCACAGGGTCCCCCGAGCACCACCAGGAGTGATTCCTGAGTGCAGAGCCGGGAGTCAGCCCTGAGCATCCCCGGGTGGGACCCAAAAAGCAAAATATGGAGCGATAGCACAGTGGAGAGGGCGTTGGCAGGGCACGCGGCGACCCGGGTTCGATCCCTGGCATCCCATAGGGTCCCCCGAGCACCGCCACGAGTGATTCCTGAGTGCAGAGCCAGGATTCAGCCCTGAGCATCGACGGGTGGGACCCAAAAACCAAAATCAAACAAACAAACAACCCAGTAGGTTGAGTTCCTGCCTTCGGAAATAGGGTTTGGAGTAAACAAAAAGAAAATCAAGCCAAGATGGTGCCAAGGGCGGGCGTACGAGCACCTGGAAGGCAGGTCCTGGGTTTGAATCTTGGCCCTGCATGGCCACCCATGTGAGCACCCCCGCGAGTGGACCTGAGGTGCCCTGGGCTCTGGGAAGACCCCGAGATGGAGAAAGTAGTTATTCCCGTTTGCGGAGCACTTAGAACTGAGCCTTCCGTGGCGCCTCGGAAACTCTCGGGGTGGCGTGGACGGGGGGCGCAGGCCCAATGCAGACATCACGGGGTCGTACCTTTGACATCCTGTGCCTCCCGCAGCAAGTCCATGACCTCCCGCTCGGCCTCCTTCAGCCTGTCCTCGAAGGCCTGGTCCGTCACCGCCTCGTCACCAGTGCCCAGGTCGGCGATGAGACCTTCTAGCTCCCGAAGTCTGGCCCGGTGCTCGGCCACCTGAACGCCACAGGGAGCGGGCGGAGGGGTGGGGGGGGCGTGAGGGTCCCCACGGGCTCAGCAGTGCAGGGCCCTGGGGACGGGGCTGGCCCCACTGGCATCCACTCAGCTTCTCCCGCTTCCTGGGGGACCCTGACCAAGCCTAGATCCACGCCCACCTGCCTAGGACCCCCACTCTGTCCCCGCCCAGGACCCCCGGGACTCCAATCCTCTCCAGCTTCCTGCTCTGGCTCCGGCTTGTGGTTTGGGATTTTTTTTTTTCCCACTTTTTGGACTACACCCGGAGGTGCCAGGTTCCGGGGACCTTCTGGGATGCTGGGATCAAACCCTGGTTGGCCGCGTGCCAGGCCAGCGCCCTCTCCACGGCCCCATTGTTGCGGCCCCTGCACCTGTTCCCTAAGCAGAACCAGTGTCCGGAGTGGGCATCTGCGCCTTCCTGCTGCATCGGGAATGAAATGCAGGGACCCTTCCGGGAGGCCAGGCCCGGAGGATCGGTGGAATCTGCGGACGTCACGTGTCACTTCCGGCCACCTGCCACTCAGCCCGGCCACCTGCCGGCTCAGACTCGGCCCCCAGAGTGGGCCCCTGCGCTCGGCTCAACCTTCCCGCCGACCTTTATGCTTTCTCACCCTGAGGCCTCCCCGCCCTGACGCTCCCGCCCCTTTACTCTCTGCCCTTTTCTTTTTTTTTTTGATTTTTTTTTTTTGTTTTTGGGTCACACCTGGCGATGCACAGGGGTCACTCCTGGCTCTGCACTCAGGAATTACTCCTGGCTGTGCTCAGGGGACCATATGGGATGCTGGGAATCGAACCCGGGTTAGCCGCATGCAAGGCAAACGCCCTCCCCGCTGTGCTATCACTCTAGCCCCCTCTCTGCCCTTTTCTGAACACTGAGACTCATGGATTCGAGTTCGACTCTCTGTCCCCCACTGGAAGCCTGAGAGCAGGAGCTTCGGGGACCTGGCTCGGGGCCTCTCAGCTCTGCTGGAGGGAGGAGCGAAAGGTCCCTGCACGCACATGTGTGGCAACGAATGGGTGCATGAGCACATGAATGCTGCACATGCCCATGGATGCATTAGTGAATGAATGCATGGGGAGTGAACGAATGAACGGGACAGTGAGTGAAGGCGTGACCATCGCACAAATGAACGTACGTGTGAATTAACAGATGCTTAAATGAGTGATGGTGTGTGCGTGGATAAGTGCATGCATACTGCATGAGGGGATGCACACGTGTGGAGGAACACACGTGGGCGAATGCAAGTTGCACGAACAGATGTGCAACTTGCATTGTGTGTGGGGGTGGATACAGGTGAGTGAATGCATACTGTATGAAGGATGTACGTGTGGCTGAACACGCACCTGGGTGAATGTATATTGTGTGAATGGATACATGATGAACACATGTGAACACCCACTGCATGAACAGACCTGTTTGAAGGTGAGCACATGCGTGAATGCATGTTACATGAAGGATGCACACAGGAACACATGTGAGTAAATGCATGTCACATGAATGGATGGATGACGAACACGTTTTAATGAATATTATGTGAAAACATGGATAAAGGACATGCATAGTGCATGAAGATGCAGGTATGTAGGGGTGGACACACATGAGTACTACATGAACAGATGCACGAACATACATGAATGTGCACTGCATGAATGGACTGAGAGTGTGAGTGAATACATACATGACTGAAAGTATGTTGCATAAACAGATGTGTTTGTGTGAACACATGTGAGTGAATGTATGTTGCATGAATGGACACGTTTGTGCGGACGAACACAGGCATGAGTGCATGTATGTTGCCTGACTGGACGCATGTCTGTGTGGGTGAACACACATGGGTGACTGTATGGATGCGTGTCTCTGTGGGTGACCACGTGTGGGTGCATATATGGACGTGTTTGTGTGGGTGAACGTGCATGGGTGGTTTTATGGACACGTGTCTGTGCAGTGAACACGTGTGTGGGTGCATATATGGACACATGTGGGTGAACATGTGTGTAGATGCATGTATGGACAGATGTCAGTGTGGGTGAACATGTGTGGTGCATGTATGGACGCATATCAGTGTGGGTGAACATGCATGTGAGTGCATGTATGGACACATGTCAGTGTGGGTGAACATGTGTGGTGCATGTATGGATGCATATCAGTGTGGGTGAACATGCATGTGAGTGCATATATGGACACATGTCTGTGGGTGAACATGTGTGGTGCATATATGGACGCATATCAGTGTAGGTGAACATGCGTGTGGGTGCATGTATGGACGCATATCTGTGGGTGAACACGCTCACGGGTGCATGCATGGACGCATATCAGTGTGGGTGAACACGCATGTGAGTGCATGTATGGACACATGTCAGTGTGGGTGAACATGTGTGGTGCATGTATGGACGCATATCAGTGTGGGTGAACATGCTCACGGGTGCGTGCATGGACGTGTGTCTGCGTGGGGGACCGTGTGGCACCCACCTTGTCCTTGACTAAGCGGTAGCAGGCCGGGCACTCCTGGCAGCCGGGCCAGGAGCGGTTGTAGAAGTAGTTCTCCTCGCACTGGTCGCAGCGGGTGCCCACGAAGCCCTGGCGGCACTGGCAGCGCCCGTCGTCGCGGCACTGCAGGGACAGCGAGCCCTCGGGGTGGCAGTCGCAGGCTGTGGGGGGAGGGGCGGTGAGGGCGCGGGGCTCGGGGCGCGGGGGCTCAGGACTCGGGAACTCGGGGGCTCGGGACTCGGGGGCGCGGGGACTTGGGGACTCGGGGGCTGCTGGGACATCAGAGCGTGGGGCCCAACACAGCAGCGTCCGGAGCCCAGGCGGGGACCAGGTGGCAGAGGGACCCGGGAGGGGCTGGCCTGGACCCCGCCACACCCCCCCTCCTGCCCCCCCTCACGTTTGCAGCCTTCGGGCCCGAACCCGAAGTGGTTGGGCTCGCAGCGCTCGCAGTGCTGGCCCGTGACGCCTGGCTGGCACTCGCACTGGCCCGTGCGCACGTCGCACTGCCCGTTGGTGGAGCCCAGCGCGTGGCAGTTGCACCTGCAGGACGGACGGACAGACGGACGGGCGTCACCCAGGGGACCCCCCGACCTGGCACCCCCCCGCTTCCTGCACAGGACGTGACCCCTCAGGTGGGAAGGCGGCCGGGGCCCCTTCTCCAGCCCCCTGCGCCGGGCACTGCCAGGACCCCCACTGCATCAGCCTCGACCCCAGCCCCCGAGACGCTTCCTCCGAGCACTGTGCACAGGGTGTTGTTCACTGGACACGGGCCGGCCGCTGCGCCCAGGGGACCCCGGGTGACTCCCGAGAGGCTGGAGGGTGGCTCAGGGGCCGGGACCGGGCCCCCTCCCACCCCCGCGCCCGGCCCACCTGTCGCAGCCGCGCCCGCTGTGCAGGTTGTAGAAGCCGGGCTCGCAGGCCCCGCAGTCGCGCCCCATCACGTGCGGCAGACACTCGCACTGGCCCGTCACCGCATTGCAGCCGCCCTCCTGCGCGGCCGTCCCAAAGGGGTTACAGCTGCAGGCTGAGGCAGGACAGAGAGGCCAGCTGCACCCTGCCCCTCACCTGAGGGGAGGAGGGGTGGGAGGAAGGAGGGGAGCGGGAGGAGGGGCAGGAGGAGGGGGAGCAGGGGAATGGGAGGAGGAGTGGGAGGAGGGGGAACAGGGGAGGAGGGAGGGGAATGGGAGGAGAAGGGGTGGGAGGAGGAAGAGCAGGGGAGGAGGGAGAGCAGGGGAAGAGGAAGGGGAGGAGGGGGAGGATCAGGGGAGGAGGGGGAACAGGAGAGGAGGGAGGGGAGGGTCAGTGGAGCAGGGGAGGAGGGAGGGGAGGAGGCGGAACAGGGGGAGAGCGAGGGGAGGAGGGGAGGGTCAGGGGAGGAGGGGAGGGGTGCAGGGGAGGAGGGAGAGGAGGAGGGAGAGCAGGGGAGGAGGGAGGGGAGGAGGGGAGGGTCAGGAGAGGAGGGAGGGGAGGAGGGGGGAGCAGGGAGGAGGGGGAGCAGGGGAGGAGGGAGGAGAGGAGGGGAGGGTCAGTGGAGCAGGGGAGGAGGGAGGGGCGGAGGGGGAGCAAGGGAAGAACGAGGGGAGGAGGGGAGGGCCAGGGTAAGAGGGGAGGGGGTGTAGGGGAGGAGGGAGAGAAGGAGGGGGAGGAGGGAGGGGAGGAGGGGAGGAGGAGCAGGGGAGGAGAGGGAGGAGGGAGAGCAGGGGAGGAGGGAGAGGGTCGCGAGGAGGGAGGGGAGGGGGGCGGGGAGCAGGGGAGGAGGGGGCGCAGGGGAGGAGCAGGGGAGGTGAGAGGGGAGGGGGCGGGGAGCAGGCGCCACCTTTGCACTTGTCCGCGGGGCTGGGGGCCAAGGGGTTCCCGTAGAAGCCGTGGCGGCAGCGGTCGCAGTAGAAGCCGGCCGTGTTGTGGATGCACTTGAGACACTCCCCGCTCAGCCGGTGGCAGTTGCCCACGGCGTTGGGGTCGATGTTGTCGCTGCAGCGGCAGGGCCGGCACAGCCGCACCGGCCCTGCCTGACCCAGGGGGTCCCCGAAGTAGCCGTCGTCACACAGCTCACAGCGCTTGCCTGCGGGCAGCCGGGCGGGTCAGCGGGGCAGGGGCATTGCCGGAGAAGCCCCCCACGCCCCAGAGGTGCTGCGGTTCCCGGGGGCCGGACAGCCGGGGAGGACTCGGCTCGCCACGCCTGGCCTCGGGCACGGCGGGACCCCAGGCCCCTCTGCGGGACCCTCGGGGGGCAGGCGGGGACCCCAGGGGGACAGGCGGAACCCCAGGCCCCTCTGCGGGACCCTCAGGGTACAGGGGGACCAGCGGGGGCAGGACTGAGACCCGCGTCGGGGCTGGGGTAGCCAGCAGGGAGCCGGCCTGGGTCCTGCCAGCAGGGGTGGGTGCTCGCAAGATGGGGGGCACGAGGCAGACAGGAGGGGGAGGAAGGAGAGAAAGGCCCAAGGGTGGGGGCAGAACCTCCCAGACACACCCACACCCAATTAACACCCTCCCTCACCCACCGCTACAGGGTAGATCAAAGGGCTGGGGTGGGGGGGAGGGGGGGCGGTTGGATCCCCAGCACAGCCCAGCACCCCGAGACGCGACAGGCAAGTTCTGAGGCTCTCCCACGGCTGCGTGTGTGGGTGTTTGTGTCTGTGTTGTTGGATTTTTTTTTTTTATTGGGCCACACCTGGCGATGCTCAGGGCTGACTCCTGTCGGGGCTCAGGGGACTCTGGGATGGCGGGTGGGATGGCGGGCTAGGCTGCGTGCAAGGCAAACGCCACACTCTGGACTACTGCTCTGGCCCGTGTGTCTGTGTGTGTGTGTGTGTGTGTGTGTGTGTTTCTGCGTTTGTGTGTGTCTGTATGAGTTTATATGTGTGTGTTTCTCCGTATCTGTGTGTTTATGTGTTTCTCTGTATGTATTTCTGTGTCTGTGTGTGTTTATATGTGTGTTTCTCTGTATGTGTCTGTGTTTATGTGTTTCTCTGTATGTGTGTGACTGTGTTTATGTGTGTGTATATTTTCGTGTCTCTGTGTGTCTATGTGTGTTTGTGTGTGTGTGTTTCTGCTTCTCTGTGTGTGCCTGTGTGTGTTTATGTGTGTGTTTCTCTGTATGTGTGTGTCTATGTGTGTTTCTGCGTCTCTGTGTGTGTCTGTGTGTGTTTATGTGTGTGTGTCTGTGTGTGTTTCTGCGTCTCTGTGTGTCTGTATGTATTTATGTGTGTGTGTCTGTGTGTGTTTCTGCGTCTCTGTGTGTGTGTCTGTGTGTGTTTATGTGTGTGTGTTTCTCTGTGTGTGTCTGTGTCTCTGTGTGTGTGTCTGTGTGTGTTTATGTGTGTGTCTGTGTGTTTCTGCATCTCTGTGTCTGTGTGTGTTTATGTGTGTGTGTCTGTGTTTCTGCATCTGTGTGTGTGTGTCTATGTGTGTTTATGTGTGTGTGTGTTTATGTATGTGTGTGTCTGTGTGTGTTTCCGTGTCTCTGTGTGTGTCTGTGTGTGTTTATGTGTGTGTGTGTTTCTCTGTGTGTGTGTGCCTGTGTTGTTCTGTTCCCTGCCTGCATTCTTCATTAAGGGTGTAACGGGGGGGCAGGGGGTAGCCCAGGGTCGACAGCTGGATTTGCATCGACCCACAGGTGTGCTTGTCCCCATGACACTGTGACCCTGTCAGGGGTGGGAGACGCTCCTGCACCTCAGTGGGGGTGTTGGGTGTGGGGGGGGGTTTCCTGGAGACTGAGGTAACAAAACTGTGGAGAAGGCACCGGCCTTGCACGTGGACAACCTGGGTTTGATCCCCGGCACTGAGCACAGAGCCAGGAGCCAGCCCTGAGCACAGAACCGGGAGTCAGCCCTGAGCACGGAGCTGGGAGTCAGCCCTGAGCACAGAGCCGGGAGTCAGCCCTGAGCACAGAGCCAGGAGTCAGCCCTGAGCCCTGAGCACTGTTGGGCGTGGGCCCAGACAGACAGAAACGCTCTGGCCCGTCTCACCCCTCCCCTGCCGTGGCTGCCCCCAAGGCCCAGGTGGGGCCACTCACCAGTGGTGCCGGTGGGGCAGTTGGTGCAGACCACCTCCCCGGTCCTGGGCACCACGGCACAGCTGGAGCCGCCGGGGCACGGGCAGGGCTGGCAGTCGGAGGCGGTGCCTGCCGTGGCGTCCCCATAGTAGCCGTCGGTGCACTTCTCGCAGTGGGGGCCGGCCGTGTTGTGGGCGCAGCTGCACACACCTGTCAGAGGAGGGGTCAGCGCTGCCCCGGCCTTACTCCCCTCTACCCCGGGGTCCCTCACCACTCTCGGGGTCCCCCGGCCCTACTCCCCTCTACCCCGGGTCCCCTCACCACTCTCGGGGTCCCCCGGCCCTACTCCCCTCTACCCCGGGGTCCCCTTCACCACTCTCGGGGTCCCCCGGCCCTACTCCCCTCTACCCTGGGGTCCCCACACCACTCTCGGGGTCCCCCGGCCCTACTCCCCTCTACCCCAGGGTCCCCTCACCACTCTCGGGGTCCCCCTGCCCTATTCCCCTCTACCCCGGGGTCCCCCTCACCACTCTCGGGGTCACAGGACTCGCTGTGTCCGTTGCAAATGCAGAGCACGCACGGGCTGTAGGGCCCGAGGCCCGGGGTCTCCCTCCGGAAGCCGGGGAGACATGTCTCGCAGAACTGCCCCCCGTAGCCCGCTGGGCAGGTGCACGCCTCCACCCAGGTGGCGGGGACGCCGGGCCCGGGCCGGGCGCTGGCCAGGGTGACGTCATCCAGGTAGCCAGCACCTGTGGGGGAAACGGAGGGGGGCGGTGAGGGAGGGAAGGACCCTGAGCTCCAGCAACCCCGGACGGGGAAGGAGCGATCCAGAACTCAGGGCCAGAAACTGCAGGATCACGGGCTCACGCGTGCCACACGTGTGGGCAAATGCCGCCGTGTGAATCCAGGCCTGCACCCATATTCATGCACACGCATGCACACGCAAGTATGCACACAGCTAGAATCCGACACGCCCCCCCCACACACACGTGGATGTTAACGACTCCACAGAGGGGCTGGAGCAGGCACCCAGGCGATAAGGCAACGGCCTTGCACACAGGTGATCCACATCCATCTCTGCACCCCCCAGGATGCGAGAAGAGCCGGAGACAGCAGAGGAGTAAGAAAGAGGGGGGTCTCCAACACCGCGAGGGGGCAAGCACAAAGACGCAAGAAGCCACGCGAGCAGCTGTGTGGGGTCTGCCGGGACCCCCTCCGGGCTGTAGGAAACGGGAAGGTAAGTCGGGGTGTTCTCAGAGAAAGGATGGAGGACTGGGTGGATGGGGCCCAGCAGGGGCGTGGGGGGTGATCATCACACATTACTACAGAGACCAGAGGAAGGGAAGGGTCACTGTAGGACTGTCATCCCGTTGTTCGACTTGCTCGAGTGGGCACCAGTCACGTCTCCACGGTGAGACTTGTTGTGACTGTGTTTGGCATCTCGAATACGCCACGGGGAGCTTGCCAGGCTCTGCCGTGCAGGCGGGATCCTCTCAGTAGCTTGCCAGGCTCTCCAAGAGAGACGGAGGAATCGAACCCGGGTTGGCCGAGTGCAAGGCGAATGCCCTACCTACTGTGCTATCGCTCCAGCCCCTGGGTGGGCCCCACTGCACAGGATGCGGTACTGGGCCTCCCGCTGTCTGGTGCCCAGTCTCCCTGTGAGACACAGGCTCCCCCCGACGCAGGGCCGTCCCGAGTCCCCGCCCCGACAGTGCCCGCACTCACTCCTCTCGCTGTACGTCCCGCGGATCTTGATGGCCGTCAGGTTGTTGAGGAGCTTCTGAAACTCGAAAGGGCTCAGGGTGGGCCTCCAGGGGTAATCAGTGGATTCGTGGAGCCTGTGGAGGCAGGGGGGCCGGGTCCGTCTCAGCCGGGAGCCTCTCCCCGGCAGGGCTCCGCGCGGGGCTGCACGCAGGCCGCCGGCCGGCGGGGAGCCTCACCTGAAGACGTATTTCACGGCGGTCTCGCTGGGGTAGGCATTGCCCTGCGCGATCAGGGGCACGGAGACCCGCAGGCCGGCCCCCTCCAGCACCACGTCCTCTGCGGACAGGCGGGTGTCCCGCCGGTCCACACGGAAGGAGAAGGAGAAGTTCTGACCGTAGCTCAGCACCTGCTGGCCCAGGAACTTGGCTGGAAGGCAGATGCAGGGGGGCGGAAGGGAGAGTGACCACTTGGACCACACAGGCAGAGCCCCGCCCACTGCGAGCTCCACCTTCCCAGTGACCCCACCCACCGGTAACCACGCCCCCGGAGCCCCACCCACCTGGAACCCTACCTATAGGAGCCACACCTCATAGAACCCCACCCACATAAGCCACGCCCTCCATAGAGCCCCCACCCACCAGTAGCCACGCCCTCCAGAGCCCAACCTATAGGAGTCACACGCTCACAGAACCCCGCCCAACAAAAACCACACCCCCACAGCCCCACCCAATGAAAATCATGCCCCTACAGTGCCCCACCTAACAGAAACCACGCCCCCACAGAGCCCAACCCACTAGGTCCCGCCCACTGGAGCCCTACCTATGAGTCACACCCTCATAGATCCCTGCCCAACAGAGGCCACGCCCCCACACAGCCTCACCCAATGGAAGCCACAATGGGAACCACGCCCTCACATAGGCCCCACCCACCTATAGAAGTCATGTCCTCATAGACCTGCCTAATATTAGCCATGCCCCCATGTAGCCCCACCCAATGGAAGCCACGCCCCACTGTGCCCATCCAACAGAAGCCACGCCCCCACGCAGCCCCACCCAATGGAAGTTACGCCCTCATAGGCCCCGCCCACCTACAGGAGTTGCCCTCATAAAACCCGCCTAACAGTGGCCACGCCCCCACATAGCCCCACCCACTAAAAGCCACGCCCCCGCACAGCCCACCCAATGGAAGCCATGCCCCACGATGCCCATCTACCAGAAGCCACGCCCCCACAAGCTTCACCCAATGGAAACCTCCAATGAAAACCACGCCCACGTAGCCCCACCCACCAAAAGCCACGCCCCCGCCGGGCCCCGCCCACCTGGAGCAATGAAGTATCTCGGGAAGTAGCTGTCGGAGATGACGGACACGTCCTGGCGCTGGGCGGACCAGTCCAGGGAGGCCTCGGAGCCATCCCTCTGCTCGGCGTGCCAGCCGTCATCGTCTGCGGGCACGCGGGGGAAGGCAAACCACCCACATCAGGGCCCCGCCACCTCGCAAACGTCTGCACAGATGACGCCAAGTGGGCCACAGGGGCCTTTCCCCGGGGGAGCGCCCGCAGCACTGACTCACGGGCGCTGCCCGTTTCAGAGGGCCACGTTTGCCTGCAAAGGTGGGGCCGGGGGCCAGGACGGGGCTGGGGAGGGGGGGGCCACATGCCTCCCACCGGGGTCCCTGAAAAAGGCCCGTGAACGCGTTTCTAGGGTGGTCGCCTCCAAAACACCTCGAGGGGTCGGGCTCAGGGGTTTGCGTGGCACCCCGGCACTGCCAGGGGTAGGGCCCCCCGAAACACCCCCCCACCACCCCCCGGTCTGGGCCTCGGTTACCGATCTGGAAGGTGGAGGTAACGGCGTGCACGCTATAGCCCACGGCGTTGGTGCACACCGACGAGTGTCCGAAGCAGAAGCAGGGGGCGCAGCCCTTCGGGTTCGAGGGCTCCAGGTTGAAAAATCCGGGCTTGCACCTGGAAAGGGGGCGCGGCTGCGCTCAGGGCTGCTCCTGCCGGCCCCCCGCGCAGGGAACGCCGCGGCAGCCGCGGGGTCCCCCCCCACCCCAAGCCCGGGCCCCCGGGAGCACTCACCTCTCGCAGTTGAAGCCCTCCACGTTGTCCTTGCAGAAGCAGCGCCCCGTCTCCACGTTGCACTCGTCCACGCTGCCCGAAGGGTTACAGACACAGGGCCTGCGGGGAGGAAGCCGGATGGCTGAGCACTGAGCGCCGAGCACAGAGGGGAGTGGGAAAAGCCCACCCCTTCCCGCCAGCTCTGTGCCTCGCAGGTTAGAGATTGTGTTTATTTCCCCGATCAAACTGGATCAACTGAAAACGCACCGGAAACTACCTGGGCGGGACATGCAGGCCCCGCCCACCAGGAAACCACGCCCACCGTGAAACCACACCCACCCGCCCCGCCCACCGCGAGGCCGCTCAGGCTCTGTGTCCAGCCAGGACACGCGCCCTCTGCGACCGCGACACCCGGCCCTGACCCCTGACGGCATCTGCGGGCCTCCCTCTCACTGGGGTCCCGCACCCCCCACGCCAGCCCCGCGGCCTACCTGCAGCCCGCCTCCGTGAGGGAGTGGAACCCCGGCTGACAGCGGTCGCACTTGTCCCCCATCACTCCCGGCTTACAGCTGCACCTGCCGTAGCTGTCACACTGGGTGCTCAGGGAGCCTGGAATACGGAGCCCGGGGTGGGTGAGGGCGGAGGGACAGAGACGGGGTCAGAACCCATCCCAGGAAGTGGGCGCTTAGCCTGGAGGCGGCCACTGGCCTCTCCTGGGTTCTGCAGGCAGGGCGTGTGGGCCTGGGGCACACGCACACACAAACAGACACACAGACATGCACACACTGACATGCAGACACGCAGATACACATACAGACACATGCGCATACATCCGCACATAGACACAGAGAGACAAGCACACGTACAGACATGCAGACATATGCAGATATACATACATACACGCAGACATGTACACACACACAGACACACATATGAAGACAGACACAGACACATGCAGATACACATACACACATACACACGCACAGATATGCAGACAGACACACAGATACAGACACGTGCATACACAGACACACATGCAGATACACAGACACATACACACAGACATGCACAGACACATGCATACAGATACACAGACACACATGTGCATACACACACATACAGACGCACACACAGACATACAGACAGATGTATACATACATACACACAGATATGCAGAAACATGCATGCAGACACAGACACACATGCAGACAACACGGACACGTGTGCATATCCACACACGCACATAAACATGCACACACAGAGCTACAGAGATGCAGATATCCATACACACACGCAGACACGCACACACACACTTACACAGACATACATGCAGACACGTGACACTGTGAGGGGGCGGGGCCCGGCCCACCGGCACTTACCCACGGGGCTGCAGTGGCAGGGGGCGCAGGCGTCGTGCGCTCCCAGGCGGAAGAAGTTCTCCCGGCACCGCTCGCACTTGGGCCCGTCCGTGTTATCCCTGCAGTTGGTGCAGTGGCCCCCGTGGCCTGTGGAGCGGTAGAGCTCGGGGTCGAAGTAGCACTCCTGGGAGCGGCCGCTGCAGTCGCAGGCTGTGGGCGAAGGCACGGGCGGGGCTGAGCTGGGGGCACCTCCCGCGCGGGCGCAGGCTTCGCTCCATGTTACTGGGGGGCTCTGGGGTCCCGCCCGGCAACGCTCAGGGCTGACTCCCGGCTCTGTGCTCAGGGATCACTCCTGGCGGGGCTCGGGGTGCCACATGGGATGCCGGGATCGAACCCGGGTCAGCCGCGTGCCAGGCCAGCACCCTCCCCGCAGTGCTGTGGGGATTCACATCCCTCGGGGGAGGCACCGGCTTCGCAGGCGGGTCCTGGGTTCCAGCCCAGTCGTGGAGGGTCCTCGAGACCACAGGTGGGGCACCCCGAAATATTAACAAAGGACTCGGAGAACCCCAAACCTCACGTCCCACGGAGCACATGGGCACTGGGCATGGCCAGTCCCCCAACCCCCTCAGACACACGCACACCACGGGCCACGCGCCCCGGACCCGGGCCATGGGCCACGTGCCCCAGACACATGCTCGCTGCAGGCCACGTGCCCCGCGGCTCAGATGCACACATGCCACGAGCCACGCGGCTCAGACACAGACACGCTGCAGGCTACATGCCAAGCGGCTCCGATGCACACATGCCACGGGCCACACGCTTCAGACACATGCACGCTGCTGGCCACATGCCACGCGGCCCAGCTGCACACATGCTGCAGGCCATGCGTCTCAGATACATGCATGCTGCGGGCTACGTGCCACGTGTCTCAGATATACACACGCTGTGGGCCACGTGGCTCAGATACATGCATGCTGCGGGCTATGTGCCACGCAGCTCAGATGTACACAGACCACGGGCCTCAACACATGCATGCTGCAGGCCACGTGGCTCAGATACATGCATGCTGCAGGCCACATGCCACGCATCTCATATATACACACGCTGCAGGCCATGTGGCTCGGATACATGCATGCTACGGGCTATGTGCATGCAGCTCAGATGCACACAGGCCACAGGCCTCAGACACATGCATGCTGCAGACCATGTGCCATGCATCTCAGATATACACACGCTGCGGGCCACGCGTCTCAGATATACACACACTGTGGGCCACGCGGCTCAGATACATGCATGCTGCAGGCCACATGCCACGCGTCTCAGATATACACACACTGTGGGCCGCACAGCTCAGATACATGCATGCTGCAGGCCACATGCCACGCGTCTCAGATATACACACGCTGCGGGCCATGTGGCTCAGATACATGCATGCTGCAGGCCACATGCCACGCGTCTCAGATACATGCATGCTGCAGGCCACATGCCACATGTCTCAGATATACACACGCTGTGGGCCACGCGGCTCAGATACATGAATGCTGTGGGCTACATGCCACGCGTCCCAGATGCACACATGCCGTGGGCCACATGCCCAGAGATGCCTCCAATACACACACACCCGCCCTCCCACCCCACCATGACCCCACCAGAGTGCCGGCCACTCACGCTGACACTCGTTGGCGCTCTCGGCCGTGGCCCGGTGCCACGGGCGGTCGTTGAAGAAGGGCAGGCACTTCTCACAGTCCACGCCCTGGGTGTTGTGCTTGCAGTCACACACCAGCTGGCCCCGCCCGTCCCGCACACACTGGCTGGCGTGGCCGTTGCACTTGCACCTGTGGGTCAGAGGGGGCGGGCTGGAGGCTCCGTCCTGTCCCTGCGGCTTCCCTGGGGAGGGGCCCCCACCTCGGGGCTCCCTTACCGGCCGCCCACGGCAAAGTCAGAGATGGCATAGTAGTAGGACTTGAGGACCTTGGGGTCACTGAACACCTCGTCCCCGAAAGTGTTCAGGCGGTTCAGAGTGACCCGGATGTCGGTGGCCGTCACCCACTCCTGCGGGGAAAGAGCGGCAGGACGTGAGACGGTCAGCGCGGCCCCGGCCGCCCAGCAATGCCCGCACCCATCCTTCCCCCTTCCAGGACCTCGGGGTGGGTGGCTGCAGGACCCCCAAGAGCCCCCCCCAGATGAGGAAAACGCCACGTTTGTGCCCCGGGCTCCATTCCTGACACACACCAACGGTGAGGCAGAGACTGGTCAGCCCCGAGCGTGGCGGGGTATGGCCCCAAAGGCCCGAGAAAAGCAAAGATCCACAACTTATTCCTCCGGCGGTGCGCGTATCTGGCAGTGCTCAGGACTTACTCCTGGCTCTGTGCTCGGGGGACCACTCGGCGGCGCGCGTATCTGGCAGTGCTCAGGACTTACTCCTGGCTCTGTGCTCGGGGGACCACTCCCGGTGGGGATCGAACCCGGGTCGATCTTCCCTCCAGCCGCAGGGCTAGTTCTTTGACTTGGCACATGCCTACTCGCCCCCCCCCAGCCTGGCACAGCCCACACGGCAGCAGGCTCTGGTACCCCAACGAGCGGGTCTGGAACGGGCGCCCCAATTCAGGGCCGCCAAAGTTCTCTGGACCCCAGCCCTGGCCGCGGGGCCCCCCCGGGCATCGGCTCTCCAGGGTAACGGTCCCAGAGGATTCCAGTACCCGCCGGGAGGAGCCGGGAGCTGTGGGAAGCCAGGGTAAAGGAGACCAACCCTGGGACCAACCCGGGTGTGGGGACCCCGGCTGTCCGGCTGAGCCTGGGGTGAGTGACGGGGGGCCCCTCCTTGGGAGTCTGGCCCGGCCCTGCAATCTGTCTCCCTGGGGCACGCATGGGGGGCCCCCGGGAGGCACCTGGCATGGGGCACACCCCCAGAGCTCATTAAAGCTCGTCTGCGGGAGTAATTAGGGAGGCTGAGGGGGGCCCAGGCCAGGACTCACCCCCCCCCCGCGCATGCGCACAACCTCGCCCTCAGGAACCCCACAGACCCCGGCGGGGTGGGAGTGGGGCCCTTCCCCGGCCCTAGTCGCCGGAGGCGGGGCCAGAGCTCACACATCCAGGGACACCCAATTAGTGTCTCTGCGTAAAGACAACAACGGGCCAGGCAGCCGCAGAGACCCCCCAGGCTGCGCCCAGCCACACCCCTCCCACCCAGCCCGCCCCACACAGGCCAACCTGGGGAGTACGGGGGTGGGGGCGGGGAGGGGGGCAGCGCTGCCAGGAAACTGTGGCCACAGCAGGGTCCACTGTGTTTGGGGGGACACCAGGGACGGTCCCCCCGCGCTGTGCCACCAAGCTAACTCCAGGCACATGGACTTGGTGGCTGCAGCCAGGGACCGAGTGGACGGACGTCTGCGAGTGGACACGGCCACCAACTCTGCCTCCCACCCGCGGCTGAGTCACGTCTTCCTGTCGCTCTGGTCACATCCGAGCACTGCTGGAAGAAACGCTTTTTCGGGGGCGATGGGGGGTGTTTTGCTTTGGGGGGTCACGCCCAGCGTTACGCGGGGGCTGCTCCTGGCTCTGTGCTCAGGGCCCACTCAGGGAGCTCGGCCAAGGACCAAACCTTTCCTGCTGTCTGTCGCTCCAGCCCCCGGAGACGCGTGTTTGAAAGGCCTTCACTGGCATAACCACAGCTAAGCGGGACCTCAGGGTCGATCAGCACCACCTCAGTCAGCCAGCGCCACCTCAGGGTTGACCAGCGCCACCTCAGAGTTGACCAGTGCCACCTCAGACCTCACCAGCGCCATCTCAGAGCTGAGCAGCACCACCTCAGAGTTAACCAGTGCCACCTCAGACCTCGCCAGCGCCATCTCAGAGCTGACCAGCGCCACCTCAGACCTCGCCAGTAACACCTCAAAGCTAGCAAGTGCCACCTCAGAGCTGACCAATGCCACCTCAGAGTTGACCAGTATCACCTCAGACCTCGCCAGTAATACCTCAAAGCTAGCAAGTGCCACCTCAGAACTGGCCAGTGCTACCTCAGAGCCAACCAGCTCACCTCAGACTTCACCAGTACCACCTCAGAGCTAGCAAGTGCCACCTCAGAGCTGGCCAGTGCCACCTCAGAGCTGGCCAGTGCCACCTCAGAGCTGACCAGCGCCACCTTAGAGATGGCCAGCACCACCTCAGACCTCACCAGCGCTACCTCAGAGCTGACCAGTTCACCTCAGACCTCGTCAGCCCCACCTTAGAGCTAGTAAGTGCCACCTCAGAGCTGGCCAGCGTGGCCACCTCAGACCTCATTAGCGCCACCTTGGAGCCGGCCAGTGGCAGGGGCGGGGAGGGGCGGGCGGCACACCTGCAGCACGGGGCTGTGGTCGAAGTTGTAGGCGCTGGGCCGGCCCTCCAGCGTGGAGAAGGCCACGTTGCCGCCGGTGAGCGGGGAGATGTCGCTGAACTCGTCGGTGCACAGCGCCTGCTGCTCGTCGGCACCCGTGCGCAGGAAGGCGCGGGTGGCGCGGCCGTACGTGGCCTCGCACGAGCCGCTGTAGTACTGGTAGGGCAGCCAGGGCCCGTCCTCGCGCGTGCGCTTGTAGATGGCGAAGCTCTCAGGCCGGCTCGTGTGGAACTTGAGGCGCACGTAGGTGATGTCGAAGGCCTTGCCTGTGGGACACGAGCGCGTCAGCGGCGGCCGGCCCCGCCCACTCGAGGCCCCGCCCTCTCCTGGCCCTCCCACGACCAGAGGCCCCGCCCTCCTTCCCCCAGGTGAACCCGCCCACAACCAGATGCCCCGCCCTCTCCCAGCCCCACCCACCCCCCACGACCATTCACAGAGAATCCACCCACCCACTGTTCATGGAGAATCCACCCACTGGTGACCCCGCCCACCAGAGGCCCTGCCCGCCCACTCACGACCATCCACCTACCAGTGACCCCGCCCACACCAGAGGCCCTGGCCCTGCCCACAATTGAAAGGCCCCGCCCTCTGCTCTACCCCACCCACAACCAAAGACTCAGCCCTCCGGCCTGGCCCCGCCCAGAACCAAAGGCCCCACCCTCTCCTGGCCCTGCCCACCCAGGCCACCAATGACTCTGAGAATCCACCCACCGGTGACCCCGCCCACAAGAAGGCCCCGCCCTCCCTTCCAGCCCTGCCCCCAACCAAAGGCTCCGCCCTCCTGCCTGGCCCTGCCCACCTTGGTGATAAACTCATTGAGGGCCCGCCCACACACTGACCCCACCCACAACCGGAAGGCTCCGCCCTCTTGTCTGGCTCAATCCTCTCCCAGACCGGCCACCCACATGACCACAGCCTGTGAGGCCCCGCCCACAAGCAAAGGCTCCACCCTCCCATCTGCCTGGTCCACAGATGGACATTGACCGTCAAACGTCCATGGGCAGACAAGCTGCGGGCAGATGCTGTGGCCAGGCGGCGGCCCCAGCTGCCGGAGCACTGTGAGGGAGCTGAGTACCACCTCATCACCCAACACACACACACACACACACACACACACACACACACACACACACACACACACACACACACACACACACCCCATCCCCTGTGCCTCAGGTTCTCACCCACTACCCTCCCCCCCCCGCCTCATCTATCACCCCACAACCTCCATCACCTCCATCCCCATCACGTCCATCACCCCCTTCACCCCCATCCCCTCCCCCCCTCACCTCCATAATCCCATCCCTCC